>NW_027017500.1:0-76267 GCF_036013445.1 Caloenas nicobarica | reverse complement strand
GAGCCCGACAGAGCCCGACAGAGCCCGACAGAGCCGACAGGGCCCGACAGGGCCCGACAGGCCCGACAGGGAACAGTAGAGCCCAGTAGAGCCCGACAGAGCCCGACAGAGCCCGACAGAGCCCGACACAGGCCGACAGAGCCCGACAGAGCCCGACAGAGCCCGACAGGGCCCGACAGGGCCCGACAGGGCCCGACAGAGCCCAGTAGAGCCCGACAGAGCCCGACAGAGCCCGACAGAGCCCGACAGGGCCCGACAGGGCCCGACAGGGCCCAGTAGAGCCCGACAGAGCCCGACAGGGCCCGACAGGGCCCGACAGGGCCCAGTAGAGCCCGACAGAGCCCGACAGAGCCCGACAGAGCCCGACAGGGCCCGACAGGGCCCGACAGAGCCCGACAGAGCCCGACAGGGCCCGACAGAGCCCAGTAGAGCCCGACAGAGCCCGACAGAGCCTGACAGAGCCCGACAGAGCCCGACAGAGCCCGACAGGGCCCGACAGAGCCCGACAGAGCCCGACAGGGCCCGACAGAGCCCGACAGGGCCCGACAGGGCCCGACAGGGCCCAGTAGAGCCCGACAGAGCCCGACAGAGCCCGACAGGGCCCGACAGGGCCCGACAGGGCCCGACAGGGCCCGACAGGGCCGGACAGGGCCCGACAGAGCCCAGTAGAGCCCGACAGAGCCCGACAGAGCCCGACAGAGCCCGACAGGGCCCGACAGAGCCCGACAGAGCCCGACAGGGCCCGACAGGGCCCAGTAGAGCCCGACAGAGCCCGACAGAGCCCGACAGAGCCCGACAGAACCCGTCAGAGCCCGACAGAGCCCGACAGAGCCCGACAGAGCCCGACAGGGCCCAGTAGAGCCCGACAGAGCCCGACAGAGCCCGACAGAGCCCGACAGGGCCCGACAGAGCCCGACAGAGCCCGACAGAGCCCGACAGGGCCCAGTAGAGCCCGACAGAGCCCGACAGGGCCCGACAGAGCCCGACAGAGCCCGACAGAGCCCGACAGAAACCCGACAGGGCCCAGTAGAGCCCGACAGAGCCCGACAGAGTCCGACAGAGCCCGACAGGGCCCGACAGAACCCGACAGAGCCCGACAGGGCCCAGTAGAGCCCGACAGAGCCCGACAGAGCCCGACAGGGCCCGACAGAGCCCGACAGAGCCCGACAGAGCCCGACAGGGCCCGACAGGGCCCAGTAGAGCCCGACAGAGCCCGACAGGGCCCGACAGAGCCCGACAGAGCCCGACAGAGCCCGACAGAGCCCGACAGGGCCCAGTAGAGCCCGACAGAACCCGACAGAGCCCGACAGAGCCTGAGAGAGCCCGACAGGGCCCGACAGAGCCCGACAGAGCCCGACAGGGCCCGACAGGGCCTGACAGAGCCCGACAGGGCCCGACAGAGCCCGACAGAGCCCGACAGAGCCCGACAGGGCCCGACAGAGCCCGACAGAGCCCGACAGGGCCCAGTAGAGCCCGTCAGAGCCCGACAGAGCCCGACAGAGCCCGACAGAGCCCAGTAGATCCCGACAGAGCCCGACAGAGCCCGACAGAGCCCGACAGGGCCCGACAGGGCCCGACAGGGCCCGACAGAGTCCCACAGAGCCCGACAGGGCCCAGTAGAGCCCGACAGAGCCCGACAGAGCCCGACAGGGCCCGACAGGGCCCGACAGAGCCCGACAGGGCCCGACAGAGCCCGACAGAGCCCGACAGAGCCCGACAGGGCCCGACAGGGCCCAGTAGAGCCCGACAGAGCCCGACAGAGCCCGACAGGGCCCGACAGGGCCCGACAGAGCCCGACAGAGCCCGACAGGGCCCAACAGGGCCCGACAGAGCCCAGTAGGGCCCGACAGAGCCCGACAGAGCCCGACAGGGCCCGACAGGGCCCAGTAGAGCCCGACAGAGCCCGACAGAGCCCGACAGAGGCCGACAGAGCCCAGTAGAGCCCGACAGAGCCCGACAGAACCCGACAGAGCCCGACAGGGCCCGACAGGGCCCGACAGGGCCCGACAGGGCCCGACAGAGCCCAGTAGAGCCCGACAGAGCCTGACAGAGCCCGACAGAGCCCGACAGGGCCCGACAGAGCCCGACAGAGCCCGACAGGGCCCAGTAGAGCCCGACAGAGCCCGACAGAGCCCGACAGAGCCCGAAAGAGCCCGACAGGGCCCGACAGGGTCCGACAGAGCCCGACAGGGCCCGACAGAGCCCGACAGAGCCCGACAGGGCCCAGTAAAGCCCGACAGAGCCCGACAGAGCCCGACAGAGCCGGACAGGGCCCAGTAGAGCCCAGTAGAGCCCGACAGGGCCCAGTAGAGCCCGACAGAGCCCAGTAGAGCCCGACAGAGCCCGACAGAGCCCGACAGAGCCCGACAGAGCCCAACAGGGCCCGACAGGGCCCGACAGGGCCCGACAGGGAACAGTAGAGCCCAGTAGAGCCCGACAGAGCCCGACAGAGCCCGACACAGCCCGACAGAGCCCGACAGAGCCCGACAGAGCCCGACAGGGCCCGACAGGGCCCGACAGAGCCCAGTAGAGCCCGACAGAGCCCGACAGAGCCCGACAGAGCCCGACAGGGCCCGACAGGGCCCGACAGAGCCCAGTAGAGCCCGACAGAGCCCGACAGAGCCCGACAGAGCCCGACAGAGCCCAGTAGAGCCGACAGAGCCCGACAGAGCCCGACAGAGCCCGACAGGGCCCGACAGGGACCGACAGGGCCCAGTAGAGCCCGACAGAGCCCGACAGAGCCCGACAGAGCCCGACAGGGCCCGACAGGGCCCGACAGGGCCCAGTAGAGCCCGACAGAGCCCGACAGAGCCCGACAGGGCCCGACAGGGCCCGACAGGGAACAGTAGAGCCCAGTAGAGCCCGACAGAGCCCGACAGAGCCCGAGAGAGCCCGACAGGGCCCAGTAGAGCCCGACAGAGCCCGACAGAGCCCGACAGAGCCCGACAGGGCCCGACAGGGCCCAGTAGAGCCCGACAGAGCCCGACAGAGACCAGTAGAGCCCAGTAGAGCCCGACAGAGCCCGACAGAGACCGACAGAGCCCGACAGAACCCGACAGAGCCCGACAGAGCCCAGTAGAGCCCGACAGAGCCCGACAGAGCCCGACAGAGCCCGACAGGGCCCGACAGGGCCCGACAGAGCCCAGTAGAGCCCGACAGAGCCCGACAGAGCCCGACAGAGCCCGACAGGGCCCGACAGGGCCCGACAGGGCCCAGTAGAGCCCGACAGAGCCCGACAGAGCCCGACAGAGCCCGACAGGGCCCGACAGGGCCCGACAGGGCCCAGTAGAGCCCGACAGAGCCCGACAGAGCCCGACAGGGCCCGACAGGGCCCGACAGGGAACAGTAGAGCCCAGTAGAGCTCGACAGAGCCCGACAGAGCCCGACAGAGCCCGACAGAGCCCGACAGGGCCCAGTAGAGCCCGACAGAGCCCGACAGAGCCCGACAGAGCCCGACAGGGCCCGACAGGGCCCAGTAGAGCCCGACAGAGCCCGACAGAGACCAGTAGAGCCCAGTAGAGCCCGACAGAGCCCGACAGAGCCCGACAGAGCCCGACAGAACCCGACAGAGCCCGACAGAGCCCAGTAGAGCCCGACAGAGCCCGACAGAGCCCGACAGGGCCCGACAGAGCCCGACAGAGCCCGACAGAGCCCGACAGAGCCCAGTAGAGCCCGACAGAGCCCGACAGAGCCCGACAGGGCCCGACAGAGCCCGACAGAGCCCGACAGGGTCCGACAGGGCCCGACAGAGCCCGACAGGGCCCAGTAGAGCCCAGTAGAGCCCGACAGAGCACAGTAGAGCCCGACAGAGCCCGACAGGGCCCGACAGAGCCCGACAGAGCCCAGTAGAGCCCAGTAGAGCCCGACAGAGCCCAACAGGGCCCGACAGGCCCGACAGGGCCTGACAGAGCCCTACAGAGCCCGACAGAGCCCGACAGGGCCCGACAGGGCCCAGTAGAGCCCGACAGAGCCCGACAGAGCCCGACAGAGCCCGACAGGGCCCAGTAGAGCCCGACAGAGCCCGACAGAGCCCGACAGAGCCCGAAAAGAGCCCGACAGGGCCCGACAGGGTCCGACAGAGCCCGACAGGGCCCGACAGAGCCCGACAGAGCCCGACAGGGCCCGACAGGGCCCGACAGAGCCCGACAGGGCCCAGTAAAGCCCGACAGAGCCCGACAGAGCCCGACAGAGCCCGACAGGGCCCAGTAGAGCCCGACAGGGCCCGACAGAGCCCGACAGGGCCCGACAGAGCCCGACAGGTCCCGACAGGGCCCGACAGAGCCCGACAGGGCCGACAGAGCCCGACAGATCCGGACAGGGCCCAGTAGAGTCCAGTAGAGCCCGACAGAGCCCGACAGAGCCCGACAGAGCCCGACAGAGCCCGACAGAGCCCAACAGGGCCCGACAGGGCCCAGTAGAGCCCAGTAGAGCCCGACAGGGCCCAGTAGAGCCCGACAGAGCCCAGTAGAGCCCGACAGAGCCCGACAGAACCCGACAGAGCCCGACAGGGCCCGACAGGGCCCGACAGGGCCCGACAGGGGAACAGTAGAGCCCAGTAGAGCCCGACAGAGCCCGACAGAGCCCGACACAGCCCGACAGAGCCCGACAGGGCCCGACAGGGCCCGACAGGGCCCGACAGAGCCCAGTAGAGCCCGACAGAGCCCGACAGAGCCCGACAGAGCCCGACAGGGCCCGACAGGGCCCGACAGGGCCCAGTAGAGCCCGACAGATGCCGACAGGGCCCGACAGGGACCGACACGGCCCAGTAGAGCCCGACAGAGCCCGACAGAGCCCGACAGGGCCCGACAGGGCCGACAGAGCCCGACAGGGCCCAGTAGAGCCCGACAGAGCCCGACAGAGCCCGACAGAGCCCGACAGAGCCCGACAGGGCCCGACAGGGCCCGACAGGGCCCGACAGGGAACAGTAGAGCCCAGTAGAGCCCGACAGAGCCCGATAAAGCCCGACAGAGCCGAGAGAGCCCGACAGAGCCTGAAAGAGCCCGACAGGGCCCGACAGGGCCCAGTAGAGCCCGACAGAGCCCGACAGAGCCTGACAGAGCCCGACAGAGCCCGACAGGGCCCGACAGAGCCCGACAGGGCCCGACAGGGCCCGACAGAGCCCGACAGGGCCCGACAGGTCTCAGTACAGCCCGACAGAGCCCGACAGCAGCCCGACAGAGCCCGACAGGGCCAGTAGAGCCCAGTAGAGCCCGACAGAGCCCGGTAGAGTCCGACAGAGCCCGACAGAGCCCGACAGGGTCCGACAGGCAACAGTAGAGCCCAGTAGAGCCCGACAGAGCCCGACAGAGCCCGACAGAGCCCGACAGGGCCCGACAGGGCCCGACAGGGCCCAGTAGAGCCCGACAGAGCCCGACAGAGCCCAGTAGAGCCCGACAGAGCCCGACAGAGCCGACAGAGCCCGACAGAGCCCAGTAGAGCCCGACAGAGCCCGACAGAGCCCGACAGAGCCCGACAGGGCCCGACAGGGCCCGACAGGGCCCAGTAGAGCCCGACAGAGCCCGACAGAGCCCGACAGAGCCCGACAGGGCCCGACAGGGCCCGACAGGGCCCAGTAGAGCCCGACAGAGCCCGACAGAGCCCGACAGGGCCCGACAGGGCCCGACAGGGAACAGTAGAGCCCAGTAGAGCCCGACAGAGCCCGACAGAGCCCGACAGAGCCCGACAGGGCCCGGTAGAGCCCGACAGAGCCCGACAGAGCCCGACAGAGCCCGACAGGGCCCGACAGGGCCCAGTAGAGCCCGACAGAGCCCGACAGAGACCAGTAGAGCCCAGTAGAGCCCGACAGAGCCCGACAGAGCCCGACAGGGCCCGACAGAGCCCGACAGAGCCCGACAGGGCCCAGTAGAGCCCGACAGAGCCCGACAGAGCCCGACAGAGCCCGAAAGAGCCCGACAGGGCCCGACAGGGTCCGACAGAGCCCGACAGGGCCCGACAGAGCCCGACAGAGCCCGACAGGGCCCAGTAAAGCCCGACAGAGCCCGACAGAGCCCGACAGAGCCGGACAGGGCCCAGTAGAGCCCAGTAGAGCCCGACAGGGCCCAGTAGAGCCCGACAGAGCCCAGTAGAGCCCGACAGAGCCCGACAGAGCCCGACAGAGCCCGACAGAGCCCAACAGTGCCCGACAGGGCCCGACAGGGCCCGACAGGGAACAGTAGAGCCCAGTAGAGCCCGACAGAGCCCGACAGAGCCCGACACAGCCCGACAGAGCCCGACAGAGCCCGACAGAGCCCGACAGGGCCCGACAGGGCCCGACAGAGCCCAGTAGAGCCCGACAGAGCCCGACAGAGCCCGACAGAGCCCGACAGGGCCCGACAGGGCCCGACAGAGCCCAGTAGACCCGACAGAGCCCGACAGAGCCCGACAGAGCCCGACAGAGCCCAGTAGAGCCCGACAGAGCCCGACAGAGCCCGACAGAGCCCGACAGGGCCCGACAGGGCCCGACAGGGCCCAGTAGAGCCCGACAGAGCCCGACAGAGCCCGACAGAGCCAGACAGGCCCGACAGGGCCCGACAGGGCCCAGTAGAGCCCGACAGAGCCCGACAGAGCCCGACAGGGCCCGACAGGGCCCGACAGGGAACAGTAGAGCCCAGTAGAGCCCGACAGAGCCCGACAGAGCCCGAGAGAGCCCGACAGGGCCCAGTAGAGCCCGACAGAGCCCGACAGAGCCCGACAGAGCCCGACAGGGCCCGACAGGGCCCAGTAGAGCCCGACAGAGTCCGACAGAGACCAGTAGAGCCCAGTAGAGCCCGACAGAGCCCGACAGAGCCCGACAGAGCCCGACAGAACCCGACAGAGCCCGACAGAGCCCAGTAGAGCCCGACAGAGCCCGACAGAGCCCGACAGAGCCCGACAGGGCCCGACAGGGCCCGACAGAGCCCAGTAGAGCCCGACAGAGCCCGACAGAGCCCGACAGAGCCCGACAGGGCCCGACAGGGCCCGACAGGGCCCAGTAGAGCCCGACAGAGCCCGACAGAGCCCGACAGAGCCCGACAGGGCCCGACAGGGCCCGACAGGGCCCAGTAGAGCCCGACAGAGCCCGACAGAGCCCGACAGGGCCCGACAGGGAACAGTAGAGCCCAGTAGAGCTCGACAGAGCCCGACAGAGCCCGACAGAGCCCGACAGAGCCCGACAGGGCCCAGTAGAGCCCGACAGAGCCCGACAGAGCCCGACAGAGCCCGACAGGGCCCGACAGGGCCCAGTAGAGCCCAACAGAGCCCGACAGAGACCAGTAGAGCCCAGTAGAGCCCGACAGAGCCCGACAGAGCCCGACAGAGCCCGACAGAACCCGACAGAGCCCGACAGAGCCCAGTAGAGCCCGACAGAGCCCGACAGAGCCCGACAGGGCCCGACAGAGCCCGACAGAGCCCGACAGAGCCCGACAGAGCCCAGTAGAGCCCGACAGAGCCCGACAGAGCCCGACAGGGCCCGACAGAGCCCGACAGAGCCCGACAGAGCCCGACAGAGCCCGACAGGGTCCGACAGGGCCCGACAGAGCCCGACAGGGCCCAGTAGAGCCCAGTAGAGCCCGACAGAGCACAGTAGAGCCCGACAGAGCCCGACAGGGCCCGACAGAGCCCGACAGAGCCCAGTAGAGCCCAGTAGAGCCCGACAGAGCCCGACAGGGCCCGACAGGCCCGACAGGGCCTGACAGAGCCCTACAGAGCCCGACAGAGCCCGACAGGGCCCGACAGGGCCCAGTAGAGCCCGACAGAGCCCGACAGAGCCCGACAGAGCCCGACAGGGCCCAGTAGAGCCCGACAGAGCCCGACAGAGCCCGACAGAGCCCGACAGGGCCCGACAGGGCCCGACAGAGCCCGACAGGGCCCGACAGAGCCCGACAGAGCCCGACAGGGCCCGACAGGGCCCGACAGAGCCCGACAGGGCCCAGTAAAGCCCGACAGAGCCCGACAGAGCCCGACAGAGCCCGACAGGGCCCAGTAGAGCCCGACAGGGCCCGACAGAGCCCGACAGGGCCCGACAGAGCCCGACAGGTCCCGACAGGGCCCGACAGAGCCCGACAGGGCCCGACAGAGCCCGACAGATCCGGACAGGGCCCAGTAGAGTCCAGTAGAGCCCGACAGAGCCCGACAGAGCCCGACAGAGCCCGACAGAGCCCGACAGAGCCCAACAGGGCCCGACAGGGCCCAGTAGAGCCCAGTAGAGCCCGACAGGGCCCAGTAGAGCCCGACAGAGCCCAGTAGAGCCCGACAGAGCCCGACAGAACCCGACAGAGCCCGACAGGGCCCGACAGGGCCCGACAGGGCCCGACAGGGAACAGTAGAGCCCAGTAGAGCCCGACAGAGCCCGACAGAGCCCGACACAGCCCGACAGAGCCCGACAGGGCCCGACAGGGCCCGACAGGGCCCGACAGAGCCCAGTAGAGCCCGACAGAGCCCGACAGAGCCCGACAGAGCCCGACAGGGCCCGACAGGGCCCGACAGGGCCCAGTAGAGCCCGACAGATGCCGACAGGGCCCGACAGGGACCGACACGGCCCAGTAGAGCCCGACAGAGCCCGACAGAGCCCGACAGGGCCCGACAGGGCCCGACAGAGCCCGACAGGGCCCAGTAGAGCCCGACAGAGCCCGACAGAGCCCGACAGAGCCCGACAGAGCCCGACAGGGCCCGACAGGGCCCGACAGGGCCCGACAGGGAACAGTAGAGCCCAGTAGAGCCCGACAGAGCCCGATAAAGCCCGACAGAGCCCGAGAGAGCCCGACAGAGCCTGAAAGAGCCCGACAGGGCCCGACAGGGCCCAGTAGAGCCCGACAGAGCCCGACAGAGCCTGACAGAGCCCGACAGAGCCCGACAGGGCCCGACAGAGCCCGACAGGGCCCGACAGGGCCCGACAGAGCCCGACAGGGCCCGACAGGTCTCAGTACAGCCCGACAGAGCCCGACAGCAGCCCGACAGAGCCCGACAGGGCCAGTAGAGCCCAGTAGAGCCCGACAGAGCCCGGTAGAGTCCGACAGAGCCCGACAGAGCCCGACAGGGTCCGACAGGCAACAGTAGAGCCCAGTAGAGCCCGACAGAGCCCGACAGAGCCCGACAGAGCCCGACAGGGCCCGACAGGGCCCGACAGGGCCCAGTAGAGCCCGACAGAGCCCGACAGAGCCCAGTAGAGCCCGACAGAGCCCGACAGAGCCCGACAGAGCCCGACAGAGCCCAGTAGAGCCCGACAGAGCCCGACAGAGCCCGACAGAGCCCGACAGGGCCCGACAGGGCCCGACAGGGCCCAGTAGAGCCCGACAGAGCCCGACAGAGCCCGACAGAGCCCGACAGGGCCCGACAGGGCCCGACAGGGCCCAGTAGAGCCCGACAGAGCCCGACAGAGCCCGACAGGGCCCGACAGGGCCCGACAGGGAACAGTAGAGCCCAGTAGAGCCCGACAGAGCCCGACAGAGCCCGACAGAGCCCGACAGAGCCCGACAGGGCCCAGTAGAGCCCGACAGAGCCCGACAGAGACCAGTAGAGCCCAGTAGAGCCCGACAGAGCCCGACAGAGCCCGACAGAGCCCGACAGAACCCGACAGAGCCCGACAGAGCCCAGTAGAGCCCGACAGAGCCCGACAGAGCCCGACAGGGCCCGACAGGGCCCGACAGAACCCGACAGAGCCCGACAGAGCCCAGTAGAGCCCGACAGAGCCCGACAGAGCCCGACAGAGCCCGACAGAGCCCGACAGATCCCGACAGAGCCCGACAGGGTCCGACAGGGCCCGACAGAGCCCGACAGGGCCCAGTAGAGCCCAGTAGAGCCCGACAGAGCACAGTAGAGCCCGACAGAGCCCGACAGGGCCCGACAGAGCCCGACAGAGCCCGACAGAGCCCAGTAGAGCCCGACAGAGCCCGACAGGGCCCGACAGGCCCGACAGGGCCTGACAGAGCCCTACAGAGCCCGACAGAGCCCGACAGGGCCCGACAGGGCCCGACAGGGCCCAGTTTAGCCAAGTAGAGCCCGACAGAGCCCGACAGAGCCCGACAGAGCCCAGTAGAGCCCGACAGAGCCCAGTAGAGCCCGACAGAGCCCGACAGAGCCCGACAGAGCCCGACAGGGCCCGACAGGGCCCGACAGGGCCCGACAGGGAACAGTAGAGCCCAGTAGAGCCCGACAGGGCCCGACAGGGCCCGACAGAGCCCGACAGAGCCCGACAGGGCCCGACAGAGCCCAGTTTAACCCAGTAGAGCCCGACAGAGCCCGACAGAGCCCGACAGAGCCCAGTAGAGCCCGACAGAGCCCGACAGAGGCCGATAGAGCCCGACAGGGCCCAGTAGAGCCCAGTAGAGCCCGACAGAGCCCAGTAGAGCCCGACAGAGCCCGGCAGAGCCCGACAGAGCCCGACAGAGCCCGACAGAGCCCGACAGGGCCCGACAGGGAACAGTAGAGCCCAGTAGAGCCCGACAGAGCCCGACAGAGCCCGACAGAGCCCGACAGGGCCCGACAGAACCCGACAGAGCCCGACAGGACCCAGTAGAGCCCGACAGAGCCCGACAGAGCCCGACAGGGCCCGACAGGGCCCGACAGGGCCCAGTAGAGCCCGACAGAGCCCGATAGGGCCCGACAGGGCCCGACAGGGTCCAGTAGAGCCCGACAGAGCCCGACAGAGCCCAACAGAGCCCGACAGGGCCCAGGAGAGCCCGACAGAGCCCGACAGAGCACGACAGAGCCCGACAGAGCCCGACAGGGCCCGACAGGGCCCGACAGGGTCCGACAGGGAACAGTAGAGCCCAGTAGAGCCCGACAGAGCCCGATAGAGCCCGACAGAGCCCGACAGAGCCCGACAGGGCCCGACAGGGCCCAGTAGAGCCCGACAGAGCCCGACAGGGCCCGACAGGGCCCGACAGGGCCCGACAGAGCCCGACAGAGCCCGACAGGGCCCGACAGGGCCCGACAGGGAACAGTAGAGCCCAGTAGAGCCCGACAGAGCCCGACAGAGCCCGACAGAGCCCGACAGGGCCCGACAGGGCCCGACAGGGCCCAGTAGAGCCCGACAGAGCCCGACAGGTCCCGACAGAGCCCGACAGAGCCCGACAGGGCCCGACAGGGCCCGACAGGGCCCAGTAGAGTCCAGTAGAGCCCGACAGGGCCCGACAGAGCCCGACAGAGCCCGACAGAGCCCGACAGAACCCGACAGAGCCCGACAGGGCCCGACAGGGCCCAGTAGAGCCCAGTAGAGCCCGACAGGGCCCAGTAGAGCTCGACAGAGCCCAGTAGAGCCCGACAGAGCCCGACAGAGCCCGACAGAGCCCGACAGGGCCCGACAGGGCCCGACAGGGCCCGACAGGGAACAGTAGAGCCCAGTAGAGCCCGACAGAGCCCGACAGAGCCCGACAGAGCCCGACACAGGCCGACAGAGCCCGACAGAGCCCGACAGAGCCCGACAGGGCCCGACAGGGCCCGACAGGGCCCGACAGAGCCCAGTAGAGCCCGACAGAGCCCGACAGAGCCCGACAGAGCCCGACAGGGCCCGACAGGGCCCGACAGGGCCCAGTAGAGCCCGACAGAGCCCGACAGGGCCCGACAGGGCCCGACAGGGCCCAGTAGAGCCCGACAGAGCCCGACAGAGCCCGACAGAGCCCGACAGGGCCCGACAGGGCCCGACAGAGCCCGACAGAGCCCGACAGGGCCCGACAGAGCCCAACAGAGCCCGACAGGGCCCGACAGGGCCCGACAGAGCCCAGTAGAGCCCGACAGAGCCCGACAGAGCCTGACAGAGCCCGACAGAGCCCGACAGAGCCCGACAGGGCCCGACAGAGCCCGACAGAGCCCGACAGGGCCCGACAGAGCCCGACAGGGCCCGACAGGGCCCGACAGGGCCCAGTAGAGCCCGACAGAGCCCGACAGAGCCCGACAGGGCCCGACAGGGCCCGACAGGGCCCGACAGAGCCCGACAGGGCCGGACAGGGCCCGACAGAGCCCAGTAGAGCCCGACAGAGCCCGACAGAGCCCGACAGAGCCCGACAGGGCCCGACAGAGCCCGACAGAGCCCGACAGGGCCCGACAGGGCCCAGTAGAGCCCGACAGAGCCCGACAGAGCCCGACAGAGCCCGACAGAACCCGTCAGAGCCCGACAGAGCCCGACAGAGCCCGACAGAGCCCGACAGGGCCCAGTAGAGCCCGACAGAGCCCGACAGAGCCCGACAGAGCCCGACAGGGCCCGACAGAGCCCGACAGAGATCGACAGAGCCCGACAGGGCCCAGTAGAGCCCGACAGAGCCCGACAGGGCCCGACAGAGCCCGACAGAGCCCGACAGAGCCCGACAGAACCCGACAGGGCCCAGTAGAGCCCGACAGAGCCCGACAGAGTCCGACAGAGCCCGACAGGGCCCGACAGAACCCGACAGAGCCCGACAGGGCCCAGTAGAGCCCGACAGAGCCCGACAGAGCCCGACAGGGCCCGACAGAGCCCAGTAGAGCCCGACAGAGCCCGACAGAGGCCGATAGAGCCCGACAGGGCCCAGTAGAGCCCAGTAGAGCCCGACAGAGCCCAGTAGAGCCCGACAGAGCCCGGCAGAGCCCGACAGAGCCCGACAGAGCCCGACAGAGCCCGACAGGGCCCGACAGGGAACAGTAGAGCCCAGTAGAGCCCGACAGAGCCCGACAGAGCCCGACAGAGCCCGACAGAGCCCGACAGGGCCCGACAGAACCCGACAGAGCCCGACAGGACCCAGTAGAGCCCGACAGAGCCCGACAGAGCCCGACAGGGCCCGACAGGGCCCGACAGGGCCCAGTAGAGCCCGACAGAGCCCGATAGGGCCCGACAGGGCCCGACAGGGTCCAGTAGAGCCCGACAGAGCCCGACAGAGCCCAACAGAGCCCGACAGGGCCCAGGAGAGCCCGACAGAGCCCGACAGAGCACGACAGAGCCCGACAGAGCCCGACAGGGCCCGACAGGGCCCGACAGGGTCCGACAGGGAACAGTAGAGCCCAGTAGAGCCCGACAGAGCCCGATAGAGCCCGACAGAGCCTGACAGAGCCCGACAGGGCCCGACAGGGCCCAGTAGAGCCCGACAGAGCCCGACAGGGCCCGACAGGGCCCGACAGGGCCCGACAGAGCCCGACAGAGCCCGACAGGGCCCGACAGGGCCCGACAGGGCCCGACAGGGAACAGTAGAGCCCAGTAGAGCCCGACAGAGCCCGACAGAGCCCGACAGAGCCCGACAGGGCCCGACAGGGCCCGACAGGGCCCAGTAGAGCCCGACAGAGCCCGACAGGTCCCGACAGAGCCCGACAGAGCCCGACAGGGCCCGACAGGGCCCGACAGGGCCCGACAGAGCCCGACAGGGCCCGACAGGGCCCAGTAGAGTCCAGTAGAGCCCGACAGAGCCCGACAGAGCCCGACAGAGCCCGACAGAGCCCGACAGAACCCGACAGAGCCCGACAGGGCCCGACAGGGCCCAGTAGAGCCCAGTAGAGCCCGACAGGGCCCAGTAGAGCCCGACAGAGCCCAGTAGAGCCCGACAGAGCCCGACAGAGCCCGACAGAGCCCGACAGGGCCCGACAGGGCCCGACAGGGCCCGACAGGGAACAGTAGAGCCCAGTAGAGCCCGACAGAGCCCGACAGAGCCCGACAGAGCCCGACACAGGCCGACAGAGCCCGACAGAGCCCGACAGAGCCCGACAGGGCCCGACAGGGCCCGACAGGGCCCGACAGAGCCCAGTAGAGCCCGACAGAGCCCGACAGAGCCCGACAGAGCCCGACAGGGCCCGACAGGGCCCGACAGGGCCCAGTAGAGCCCGACAGAGCCCGACAGGGCCCGACAGGGCCCGACAGGGCCCAGTAGAGCCCGACAGAGCCCGACAGAGCCCCGACAGAGCCCGACAGGGCCCGACAGGGCCCGACAGAGCCCGACAGAGCCCGACAGGGCCCGACAGAGCCCAACAGAGCCCGACAGGGCCCGACAGGGCCCGACAGAGCCCAGTAGAGCCCGGACAGAGCCCGACAGAGCCCAGTAGAGCCCGACAGAGCCCGACAGAGCCCGACAGGGCCCGACAGAGCCCGACAGAGCCCGACAGGGCCCGACAGAGCCCGACAGGGCCCGACAGGGCCCGACAGGGCCCAGTAGAGCCCGACAGAGCCCGACAGAGCCCGACAGGGCCCGACAGGGCCCGACAGGGCCCGACAGAGCCCGACAGGGCCGGACAGGGCCCGACAGAGCCCAGTAGAGCCCGACAGAGCCCGACAGAGCCCGACAGAGCCCGACAGGGCCCGACAGAGCCCGACAGAGCCCGACAGGGCCCGACAGGGCCCAGTAGAGCCCGACAGAGCCCGACAGAGCCCGACAGAGCCCGACAGAACCCGTCAGAGCCCGACAGAGCCCGACAGAGCCCGACAGAGCCCGACAGGGCCCAGTAGAGCCCGACAGAGCCCGACAGAGCCCGACAGAGCCCGACAGGGCCCGACAGAGCCCGACAGAGCCCGACAGAGCCCGACAGGGCCCAGTAGAGCCCGACAGAGCCCGACAGGGCCCGACAGAGCCCGACAGAGCCCGACAGAGCCCGACAGAACCCGACAGGGCCCAGTAGAGCCCGACAGAGCCCGACAGAGTCCGACAGAGCCCGACAGGGCCCGACAGAACCCGACAGAGCCCGACAGGGCCCAGTAGAGCCCGACAGAGCCCGACAGAGCCCGACAGGGCCCGACAGAGCCCGACAGAGCCCGACAGAGCCCGACAGGGGCCCGACAGGGCCCAGTAGAGCCCGACAGAGCCCGACAGGGCCCGACAGAGCCCGACAGAGCCCGACAGAGCCCGACAGAGCCCGACAGGGCCCAGTAGAGCCCGACAGAGCCCGACAGAGCCCGACAGAGCCTGAGAGAGCCCGACAGGGCCCGACAGAGCCCGACAGAGCCCGACAGGGCCCGACAGGGCCTGACAGAGCCCGACAGGGCCCGACAGAGCCCGACAGAGCCCGACAGAGCCCGACAGGGCCCGACAGAGCCCGACAGAGCCCGACAGGGCCCAGTAGAGCCCGTCAGAGCCCGACAGAGCCCGACAGAGCCCGACAGAGCCCAGTAGATCCCGACAGAGCCCGACAGAGCCCGACAGGGCCCGACAGGGCCCGACAGGGCCCGACAGAGTCCGACAGAGCCCGACAGGGCCCAGTAGAGCCCGACAGAGCCCGACAGAGCCCGACAGGGCCCGACAGGGCCCGACAGAGCCCGACAGGGCCCGACAGAGCCCGACAGAGCCCGACAGAGCCCGACAGGGCCCGACAGGGCCCAGTAGAGCCCGACAGAGCCCGACAGAGCCCGACAGGGCCCGACAGGGCCCGACAGAGCCCGACAGAGCCCGACAGGGCCCAACAGGGCCCGACAGAGCCCAGTAGGGCCCGACAGAGCCCGACAGAGCCCGACAGATCCCGACAGAACCCGACAGAGGCCGACAGAGCCCAGTAGAGCCCGACAGAGCCCGACAGAACCCGACAGAGCCCGACAGGGCCCGACAGGGCCCGACAGGGCCCGACAGAGCCCAGTAGAGCCCGACAGAGCCCGACAGAGCCCGACAGAGCCCGACAGGGCCCGACAGAGCCCGACAGAGCCCGACAGGGCCCAGTAGAGCCCGACAGAGCCCGACAGAGCCCGACAGAGCCCGAAAGAGCCCGACAGGGCCCGACAGGGTCCGACAGAGCCCGACAGGGCCCGACAGAGCCCGACAGAGCCCGACAGGGCCCAGTAAAGCCCGACAGAGCCCGACAGAGCCCGACAGAGCCGGACAGGGCCCAGTAGAGCCCAGTAGAGCCCGACAGGGCCCAGTAGAGCCCGACAGAGCCCAGTAGAGCCCGACAGAGCCCGACAGAGCCCGACAGAGCCCGACAGAGCCCAACAGGGCCCGACAGGGCCCGACAGGGCCCGACAGGGAACAGTAGAGCCCAGTAGAGCCCGACAGAGCCCGACAGAGCCCGACACAGCCCGACAGAGCCCGACAGAGCCCGACAGAGCCCGACAGGGCCCGACAGGGCCCGACAGAGCCCAGTAGAGCCCGACAGAGCCCGACAGAGCCCGACAGAGCCCGACAGGGCCCGACAGGGCCCGACAGAGCCCAGTAGAGCCCGACAGAGCCCGACAGAGCCCGACAGAGCCCGACAGAGCCCAGTAGAGCCCGACAGAGCCCGACAGAGCCCGACAGAGCCCGACAGGGCCCGACAGGGCCCGACAGGGCCCAGTAGAGCCCGACAGAGCCCGACAGAGCCCGACAGAGCCCGACAGGGCCCGACAGGGCCCGACAGGGCCCAGTAGAGCCCGACAGAGCCCGACAGAGCCCGACAGGGCCCGACAGGGCCCGACAGGGAACAGTAGAGCCCAGTAGAGCCCGACAGAGCCCGACAGAGCCCGAGAGAGCCCGACAGGGCCCAGTAGAGCCCGACAGAGCCCGACAGAGCCCGACAGAGCCCGACAGGGCCCGACAGGGCCCAGTAGAGCCCGACAGAGCCCGACAGAGACCAGTAGAGCCCAGTAGAGCCCGACAGAGCCCGACAGAGCCCGACAGAGCCCGACAGAACCCGACAGAGCCCGACAGAGCCCAGTAGAGCCCGACAGAGCCCGACAGAGCCCGACAGAGCCCGACAGGGCCCGACAGGGCCCGACAGAGCCCAGTAGAGCCCGACAGAGCCCGACAGAGCCCGACAGGGCCCGACAGAGCCCGACAGAGCCCGACAGAGCCCGACAGAGCCCGACAGGGTCCGACAGGGCCCGACAGAGCCCGACAGGGCCCAGTAGAGCCCAGTAGAGCCCGACAGAGCACAGTAGAGCCCGACAGAGCCCGACAGGGCCCGACAGAGCCCGACAGAGCCCAGTAGAGCCCAGTAGAGCCCGACAGAGCCCGACAGGGCCCGACAGGCCCGACAGGGCCTGACAGAGCCCTACAGAGCCCGACAGAGCCCGACAGGGCCCGACAGGGCCCAGTTTAGCCAAGTAGAGCCCGACAGAGCCCGACAGAGCCCGACAGAGCCCAGTAGAGCCCGACAGAGCCCAGTAGAGCCCGACAGAGACCGACAGAGCCCGACAGAGCCCGACAGGGCCCGACAGGGCCCGACAGGGCCCGACAGGGAACAGTAGAGCCCAGTAGAGCCCGACAGGGCCCGACAGGGCCCGACAGAGCCCGACAGAGCCCGACAGGGCCCGACAGAGCCCAGTTTAGCCCAGTAGAGCCCGACAGAGCCCGACAGAGCCCGACAGAGCCCAGTAGAGCCCGACAGAGCCCGACAGAGCCCGACAGAGCCCGACAGGGCCCAGTAGAGCCCAGTAGATCCCGACAGAGCCCAGTAGAGCCCGACAGAGCCCGGCAGAGCCCGACAGAGCCCGACAGAGCCCGACAGAGCCCGACAGGGCCCGACAGGGAACAGTAGAGCCCAGTAGAGCCCGACAGAGCCCGACAGAGCCCGACAGAGCCCGACAGAGCCCGACAGGGCCCGACAGGGCCCGACAGGGCCCAGTAGAGCCCGACAGAGCCCGACAGAGCCCGACAGGGCCCAGTAGAGCCCGACAGAGCCCGACAGAGCCCGACAGAGCCCGAAAGAGCCCGACAGGGCCCGACAGGGTCCGACAGAGCCCGACAGGGCCCGACAGAGCCCGACAGAGCCCGACAGGGCCCGACAGGGCCCGACAGGGCCCGACAGGGCCCAGTAAAGCCCGACAGAGCCCGACAGAGCCCGACAGAGCCCGACAGGGCCCAGTAGAGCCCGACAGGGCCCGACAGAGCCCGACAGGGCCCGACAGAGCCCGACAGGTCCCGACAGGGCCCGACAGAGCCCGACAGGGCCCGACAGAGCCCGACAGATCCGGACAGGGCCCAGTAGAGTCCAGTAAAGCCCGACAGAGCCCGACAGAGCCCGACAGAGCCCGACAGAACCCGACAGAACCCGACAGGGCCCGACAGGGCCCAGTAGAGCCCAGTAGAGCCCGACAGGGCCCAGTAGAGCCCGACAGAGCCCAGTAGAGCCCGACAGAGCCCGACAGAACCCGACAGAGCCCGACAGGGCCCGACAGGGCCCGACAGGGCCCGACAGGGAACAGTAGAGCCCAGTAGAGCCCGACAGAGCCCGACAGAGCCCGACACAGCCCGACAGAGCCCGACAGGGCCCGACAGGGCCCGACAGGGCCCAGTAGAGCCCGACAGAGCCCGACAGAGCCCGACAGAGCCCGACAGGGCCCGACAGGGCCCGACAGGGCCCAGTAGAGCCCGACAGATCCCGACAGGGCCCGACAGGGACCGACACGGCCCAGTAGAGCCCGACAGAGCCCGACAGAGCCCGACAGGGCCCGACAGGGCCCGACAGAGCCCGACAGGGCCCAGTAGAGCCCGACAGAGCCCGACAGAGCCCGACAGAGCCCGACAGAGCCCGACAGGGCCCGACAGGGCCCGACAGGGCCCGACAGGGAACAGTAGAGCCCAGTAGAGCCCGACAGAGCCCGATAAAGCCCGACAGAGCCCGACAGAGCCCGACAGAGCCTGAAAGAGCCCGACAGGGCCCGACAGGGCCCAGTAGAGCCCGACAGAGCCCGACAGAGCCTGACAGAGCCCGACAGAGCCCGACAGGGCCCGACAGAGCCCGACAGGGCCCGACAGAGCCCGACAGAGCCCGACAGGGCCCGACAGAGCCCGACAGGGCCCGACAGGTCTCAGTACAGCCCGACAGAGCCCGACAGCAGCCCGACAGAGCCCGACAGGGCCAGTAGTGCCCAGTAGAGCCCGACAGAGCCCGGTAGAGTCCGACAGAGCCCGACAGAGCCCGACAGGGTCCGACAGGCAACAGTAGAGCCCAGTAGAGCCCGACAGAGCCCGACAGAGCCCGACAGAGCCCGACAGGGCCCGACAGGGCCCGACAGGGCCCAGTAGAGCCCGACAGAGCCCGACAGAGCCCAGTAGAGCCCGACAGAGCCCGACAGAGCCCGACAGAGCCCGACAGAGCCCAGTAGAGCCCGACAGAGCCCGACAGAGCCCGACAGAGCCCGACAGGGCCCGACAGGGCCCGACAGGGCCCAGTAGAGCCCGACAGAGCCCGACAGAGCCCGACAGAGCCCGACAGGGCCCGACAGGGCCCAGTAGAGCCCGACAGAGCCCGACAGAGCCCGACAGGGCCCGACAGGGCCCGACAGGGAACAGTAGAGCCCAGTAGAGCCCGACAGAGCCCGACAGAGCCCGACAGAGCCCGACAGGGCCCAGTAGAGCCCGACAGAGCCCGACAGAGCCCGACAGAGCCCGACAGGGCCCGACAGGGCCCAGTAGAGCCCGACAGAGCCCGACAGAGACCAGTAGAGCCCAGTAGAGCCCGACAGAGCCCGACAGAGCCCGACAGAGCCCGACAGAACCCGACAGAGCCCGACAGAGCCCAGTAGAGCCCGACAGAGCCCGACAGAGCCCGACAGATCCCGACAGAGCCCGACAGGGTCCGACAGGGCCCGACAGAGCCCGACAGGGCCCAGTAGAGCCCAGTAGAGCCCGACAGAGCACAGTAGAGC
This sequence comes from Caloenas nicobarica, assembly GCF_036013445.1. Lineage (NCBI taxonomy): Eukaryota > Metazoa > Chordata > Aves > Columbiformes > Columbidae > Caloenas > Caloenas nicobarica. Next base: position 56,790 of record NW_027017500.1, on the reverse strand, counting down.
CCGACAGAGCCCGACAGGGCCCGACAGAGCCCGACAGGGTCCGACAGGGCCCGACAGAGCCCGACAGGGCCCAGTAGAGCCCAGTAGAGCCCGACAGAGCACAGTAGAGCCCGACAGAGCCCGACAGGGCCCGACAGACCCCGACAGAGCCCAGTAGAGCCCAGTAGAGCCCGACAGAGCCCGACAGGGCCCGACAGGGCCGACAGGGCCTGACAGAGCCCTACAGAGCCCGACAGAGCCCGACAGGGCCCGACAGGGCCCGACAGGGCCCAGTTTAGCCAAGTAGAGCCCGACAGAGCCCGACAGAGCCCGACAGAGCCCAGTAGAGCCCGACAGAGCCCAGTAGAGCCCGACAGAGCCCGACAGAGCCCGACAGGGCCCGACAGGGCCCGACAGGGCCCGACAGGGAACAGTAGAGCCCAGTAGAGCCCGACAGGGCCCGACAGGGCCCGACAGAGCCCGACAGAGCCCGACAGGGCCCGACAGAGCCCAGTTTAGCCCAGTAGAGCCCGACAGAGCCCGACAGAGCCCGACAGAGCCCAGTAGAGCCCGACAGAGCCCGACAGAGGCCGATAGAGCCCGACAGGGCCCAGTAGAGCCCAGTAGAGCCCGACAGAGCCCAGTAGAGCCCGACAGAGCCCGGCAGAGCCCGACAGAGCCCGACAGAGCCCGACAGAGCCCGACAGAGCCCGACAGGGCCCGACAGGGAACAGTAGAGCCCAGTAGAGCCCGACAGAGCCCGACAGAGCCCGACAGAGCCCGACAGAGCCCGACAGGGCCCGACAGAACCCGACAGAACCCGACAGAGCCCGACAGGACCCAGTAGAGCCCGACAGAGCCCGACAGAGCCCGACAGGGCCCGACAGGGCCCGACAGGGCCCAGTAGAGCCCGACAGAGCCCGATAGGGCCCGACAGGGCCCGACAGGGCCCAGTAGAGCCCGACAGAGCCCGACAGAGCCCAACAGAGCCCGACAGGGCCCAGGAGAGCCCGACAGAGCCCGACAGAGCACGACAGAGCCCGACAGAGCCCGACAGGGCCCGACAGGGCCCGACAGGGTCCGACAGGGAACAGTAGAGCCCAGTAGAGCCCGACAGAGCCCGATAGAGCCCGACAGAGCCCGACAGAGCCCGACAGGGCCCGACAGGGCCCAGTAGAGCCCGACAGAGCCCGACAGGGCCCGACAGGGCCCGACAGGGCCCGACAGAGCCCGACAGAGCCCGACAGGGCCCGACAGGGCCCGACAGGGCCCGACAGAGCCCGACAGAGCCCGACAGGGCCCGACAGGGCCCGACAGGGCCCGACAGGGCCCGACAGGTCCCGACAGAGCCCGACAAAGCCCGACAGGGCCCGACAGAGCCCGACAGGGCCCGACAGAGCCCGACAGAGCCGGACAGGGCCCAGTAGAGTCCAGTAGAGCCCGACAGAGCCCGACAGAGCCCGACAGAGCCCGACAGAACCCGACAGAGCCCGACAGGGCCCGACAGGGCCCAGTAGAGCCCAGTAGAGCCCGACAGGGCCCAGTAGAGCCCGACAGAGCCCAGTAGAGCCCGACAGAGCCCGACAGAGCCCGACAGAGCCCGACAGAGCCCGACAGAGCCCGACAGGGCCCGACAGGGAACAGTAGAGCCCAGTAGAGCCCGACAGAGCCCGACAGAGCCCGACACAGGCCGACAGAGCCCGACAGAGCCCGACAGAGCCCGACAGGGCCCGACAGGGCCCGACAGGGCCCGACAGAGCCCAGTAGAGCCCGACAGAGCCCGACAGAGCCCGACAGAGCCCGACAGGGCCCGACAGGGCCCGACAGGGCCCAGTAGAGCCCGACAGAGCCCGACAGGGCCCGACAGGGACCGACAGGGCCCAGTAGAGCCCGACAGAGCCCGACAGAGCCCGACAGAGCCCGACAGGGCCCGACAGGGCCCGACAGAGCCCGACAGAGCCCGACAGAGCCCGACAGGGCCCGACAGAGCCCAACAGAGCCCGACAGGGCCCGACAGGGCCCGACAGAGCCCAGTAGAGCCTGACAGAGCCCGACAGAGCCTGACAGAGCCCGACAGAGCCCGACAGGGCCCAGTAGAGCCCAGTAGAGCCCGACAGAGCCCGACAGAGCCCGACAGAGCCCGACAGAGCCCGACAGGGCCCGACAGAGCCTGACAGAGCCCGACAGGGCCCAGTAGAGCCCGACAGAGCCCGACAGAGCCCGACAGAGCCCGACAGAGCCCGACAGGCCCCGACAGAGCCCGACAGAGCCCGACAGAGCCCGACAGAGCCCGACAGAGCCCGACAGGGCCCGACAGAGCCCGACAGGGCCCGACAGACCCCGACAGAGCCCGACAGGGCCCGACAGGGCCCAGTAGAGCCCGACAGAGCCCGACAGAGCCCGACAGGGCCCGACAGGGCCCGACAGGGCCCGACAGAGCCCGACAGGGCCCGACAGGGCCCGACAGAGCCCGACAGAGCCCGACAGGGCCCGACAGGGCCCGACAGAGCCCAACAGAGCCCGACAGGGCCCGACAGAGCCCGACAGAGCCCGACAGAGCCCAGTAGAGCCCGACAGAGCCCGACAGGGCCCGACAGAGCCCGACAGAGCCCGACAGAGCCCGACAGGGCCCAGTAGAGCCCGACAGAGCCCGACAGAGCCCGACAGAGCCCGACAGAGCCCGACAGGGCTCGATAGAGCCCGTCAGAGCCCGACAGGGCCCGACAGGGCCCGACAGGGCCCGACAGAGCCCAGTAGAGCCCGAAAGAGCCCGACAGAGCCCGACAGAGCCCGACAGGGCCCGACAGAGCCCGACATGGCCCGACAGGGCCCGACAGGGCCCGACAGGGCCCGACAGAGCCCAGTAGAGCCCGACAGAGCCCGACAGAGCCCGACAGAACCCGACAGAGCCCGACAGAGTCCAGTGGAGCCCGACAGAGCCCGACAGAGCCCGACAGAGCCCGACAGGGCCCGACAGGGCCCGACAGGGCCCAGTAGAGCCCGACAGAGCCCGACAGAGCCCGACAGAGCCGGACAGGGCCCGACAGGGCCCAGAAGAGCCCGACAGAGCCCGACAGAGCCCGACAGGGCCCGACAGAGCCCGACAGGGCCCGACAGGGCCCGACAGGGCCCAGTAGAGCCCGACAGAGCCCGACAGAGCCCGACAGGGCCCGACAGGGCCCGACAGGGCCCGACAGAGCCCGACAGGGCCGGACAGGGCCCGACAGAGCCCAGTAGAGCCCGACAGAGCCCGACAGAGCCCGACAGAGCCCGACAGGGCCCGACAGAGCCCGACAGAGCCCGACAGGGCCCGACAGGGCCCAGTAGAGCCCGACAGAGCCCGACAGAGCCCGACAGAACCCGTCAGAGCCCGACAGAGCCCGACAGAGCCCGACAGAGCCCGACAGGGCCCAGTAGAGCCCGACAGAGCCCGACAGAGCCCGACAGAGCCCGACAGGGCCCGACAGAGCCCGACAGAGCCCGACAGAGCCCGACAGGGCCCAGTAGAGCCCGACAGAGCCCGACAGGGCCCGACAGAGCCCGACAGAGCCCGACAGAGCCCGACAGAGCCCGACAGGGCCCAGTAGAGCCCGACAGAGCCCGACAGAGTCCGACAGAGCCCGACAGGGCCCGACAGAACCCGACAGAGCCCGACAGGGCCCAGTAGAGCCCGACAGAGCCCGACAGAGCCCGACAGGGCCCGACAGAGCCCGACAGAGCCCGACAGAGCCCGACAGGGCCCGACAGGGCCCAGTAGAGCCCGACAGAGCCCGACAGGGCCCGACAGAGCCCGACAGAGCCCGACAGAGCCCGACAGGGCCCAGTAGAGCCCGACAGAGCCCGACAGAGCCCGACAGAGCCCGAGAGAGCCCGACAGGGCCCGACAGAGCCCGACAGAGCCCGACAGGGCCCGACAGGGCCTGACAGAGCCCGACAGGGCCCGACAGAGCCCGACAGAGCCCGACAGAGCCCGACAGGGCCCGACAGAGCCCGACAGAGCCCGACAGGGCCCAGTAGAGCCCGTCAGAGCCCGACAGAGCCCGACAGAGCCCGACAGAGCCCAGTAGATCCCGACAGAGCCCGACAGAGCCCGACAGAGCCCGACAGGGCCCGACAGAGCCCGACAGGGCCCGACAGGGCCCGACAGAGCCCGACAGAGCCCGACAGAGCCCGACAGGGCCCAGTAGAGCCCGACAGAGCCCGACAGAGCCCGACAGGGCCCGACAGGGCCCGACAGAGCCCGACAGGGCCCGACAGAGCCCGACAGGGCCCGACAGGGCCCAGTAGAGCCCGACAGAGCCCGACAGAGCCCGACAGGGCCCGACAGGGCCCGACAGAGCCCGACAGAGCCCGACAGGGCCCAACAGGGCCCGACAGAGCCCAGTAGGGCCCGACAGAGCCCGACAGAGCCCGACAGAGCCCGACAGAACCCGACAGAGGCCGACAGAGCCCAGTAGAGCCCGACAGAGCCCGACAGAGCCCGACAGAGCCCGACAGGGCCCGACAGGGCCCGACAGGGCCCGACAGGGCCCGACAGAGCCCGACAGGGCCCGACAGGGCCCGACAGGGCCCGACAGAGCCCAGTAGAGCCCGACAGAGCCCGACAGAGCCCGACAGAGCCCGACAGGGCCCGACAGAGCCCGACAGAGCCCGACAGGGCCCAGTAGAGCCCGACAGAGCCCGACAGAGCCCGACAGAGCCCGAAAGAGCCCGACAGGGCCCGACAGGGTCCGACAGAGCCCGACAGGGCCCGACAGAGCCCGACAGAGCCCGACAGGGCCCGACAGGGCCCGACAGAGCCCGACAGGGCCCAGTAAAGCCCGACAGAGCCCGACAGAGCCCGACAGAGCCCGACAGGGCCCAGTGGAGCCCGACAGGGCCCGACAGAGCCCGACAGGGCCCGACAGAGCCCGACAGGTCCCGACAGGGCCCGACAGGGCCCGACAGGGCCCGACAGAGCCCGACAGAGCCGGACAGGGCCCAGTAGAGTCCAGTAGAGCCCGACAGAGCCCGACAGAGCCCGACAGAGCCCGACAGAACCCGATAGAGCCCAACAGGGCCCGACAGGGCCCAGTAGAGCCCAGTAGAGCCCGACAGGGCCCAGTAGAGCCCGACAGAGCCCAGTAGAGCCCGACAGAGCCCGACAGAGCCCGACAGAGCCCGACAGAGCCCGACAGGGCCCGACAGGGCCCGACAGGGCCCGACAGGGAACAGTAGAGCCCAGTAGAGCCCGACAGAGTCTGACAGAGCCCGACACAGCCCGACAGAGCCCGACAGAGCCCGACAGGGCCCGACAGGGCCCGACAGGGCCCGACAGAGCCCAGTAGAGCCCGACAGAGCCTGACAGAGCCCGACAGAGCCCGACAGGGCCCGACAGGGCCCGACAGGGCCCAGTAGAGCCCGACAGATCCCGACAGGGCCCGACAGGGACCGACACGGCCCAGTAGAGCCCGACAGAGCCCGACAGAGCCCGACAGGGCCCGACAGGGCCCGACAGGGCCCGACAGGGCCCAGTAGAGCCCGACAGAGCCCGACAGAGCCCGACAGAGCCCGACAGGGCCCGACAGGGCCCGACAGGGAACAGTAGAGCCCAGTAGAGCCCGACAGAGCCCGATAAAGCCCGACAGAGCCCGACAGAGCCCGACAGAGCCTGAAAGAGCCCGACAGGGCCCGACAGGGCCCAGTAGAGCCCGACAGAGCCCGACAGAGCCCGACAGAGCCCGACAGAGCCCGACAGGGCCCGACAGGGCCCGACAGAGCCCGACAGGGCCCGACAGGGCCCGACAGAGCCCGACAGGGCCCGACAGGTCTCAGTACAGCCCGACAGAGCCCGACAGAGCCCGACAGAGCCCGACAGGGCCAGTAGAGCCCAGTAGAGCCCGACAGAGCCCGGTAGAGCCCGACAGAGCCCGACAGAGCCCGACAGGGCCCGACAGGGTCCGACAGGCAACAGTAGAGCCCAGTAGAGCCCGACAGAGCCCGACAGAGCCCGACAGGGCCCGACAGGGCCCGACAGGGCCCGACAGGGCCCAGTAGAGCCCGACAGAGCCCGACAGAGCCCAGTAGAGCCCGACAGAGCCCGACAGAGCCCGACAGAGCCCAGTAGAGCCCGACAGAGCCCGACAGAGCCCGACAGAGCCCGACAGGGCCCGACAGGGCCCGACAGGGCCCAGTAGAGCCCGACAGAGCCCGACAGAGCCCGACAGAGCCCGACAGGGCCCGACAGGGCCCGACAGGGCCCGACAGGGCCCGACAGGGCCCGACAGAGCCCGACAGGGCCCGACAGGGCCCGACAGGGAACAGTAGAGCCCAGTAGAGCCCGACAGAGCCCGACAGAGCCCGACAGAGCCCGACAGGGCCCAGTAGAGCCCGACAGGGCCCGACAGAGCCCGACAGAGCCCGACAGGGCCCGACAGGGCCCAGTAGAGCCCGACAGAGCCCGACAGAGACCAGTAGAGCCCAGTAGAGCCCGACAGAGCCCGACAGAGCCCGACAGAGCCCGACAGAACCCGACAGAGCCCGACAGAGCCCAGTAGAGCCCGACAGAGCCCGACAGAGCCCGACAGGGCCCGACAGAGCCCGACAGAGCCCGACAGAGCCCAGTAGAGCCCGACAGAGCCCGACAGAGCCCGACAGGGCCCGACAGAGCCCGACAGAGCCCGACAGATCCCGACAGAGCCCGACAGGGTCCGACAGGGCCCGACAGAGCCCGACAGGGCCCAGTAGAGCCCAGTAGAGCCCGACAGAGCACAGTAGAGCCCGACAGAGCCCGACAGGGCCCGACAGAGCCCGACAGAGCCCAGTAGAGCCCAGTAGAGCCCGACAGAGCCCGACAGGGCCCGACAGAGCCCGACAGAGCCCAGTAGAGCCCAGTAGAGCCCGACAGAGCCCGACAGAGCCCGACAGAGCCCGACAGGGCCCGACAGGGCCCGACAGGGCCCGACAGGGCCCGACAGAGCCCGACAGGGCCCGACAGGGCCCGACAGGGCCCGACAGAGCCCAGTAGAGCCCGACAGAGCCCGACAGAGCCCGACAGAGCCCGACAGGGCCCGACAGAGCCCGACAGAGCCCGACAGGGCCCAGTAGAGCCCGACAGAGCCCGACAGAGCCCGACAGAGCCCGAAAGAGCCCGACAGGGCCCGACAGGGTCCGACAGAGCCCGACAGGGCCCGACAGAGCCCGACAGAGCCCGACAGGGCCCGACAGGGCCCGACAGAGCCCGACAGGGCCCAGTAAAGCCCGACAGAGCCCGACAGAGCCCGACAGAGCCCGACAGGGCCCAGTGGAGCCCGACAGGGCCCGACAGAGCCCGACAGGGCCCGACAGAGCCCGACAGGTCCCGACAGGGCCCGACAGGGCCCGACAGGGCCCGACAGAGCCCGACAGAGCCGGACAGGGCCCAGTAGAGTCCAGTAGAGCCCGACAGAGCCCGACAGAGCCCGACAGAGCCCGACAGAACCCGATAGAGCCCAACAGGGCCCGACAGGGCCCAGTAGAGCCCAGTAGAGCCCGACAGGGCCCAGTAGAGCCCGACAGAGCCCAGTAGAGCCCGACAGAGCCCGACAGAGCCCGACAGAGCCCGACAGAGCCCGACAGGGCCCGACAGGGCCCGACAGGGCCCGACAGGGAACAGTAGAGCCCAGTAGAGCCCGACAGAGTCTGACAGAGCCCGACACAGCCCGACAGAGCCCGACAGAGCCCGACAGGGCCCGACAGGGCCCGACAGGGCCCGACAGAGCCCAGTAGAGCCCGACAGAGCCTGACAGAGCCCGACAGAGCCCGACAGGGCCCGACAGGGCCCGACAGGGCCCAGTAGAGCCCGACAGATCCCGACAGGGCCCGACAGGGACCGACACGGCCCAGTAGAGCCCGACAGAGCCCGACAGAGCCCGACAGGGCCCGACAGGGCCCGACAGGGCCCGACAGGGCCCAGTAGAGCCCGACAGAGCCCGACAGAGCCCGACAGAGCCCGACAGGGCCCGACAGGGCCCGACAGGGAACAGTAGAGCCCAGTAGAGCCCGACAGAGCCCGATAAAGCCCGACAGAGCCCGACAGAGCCCGACAGAGCCTGAAAGAGCCCGACAGGGCCCGACAGGGCCCAGTAGAGCCCGACAGAGCCCGACAGAGCCCGACAGAGCCCGACAGAGCCCGACAGGGCCCGACAGGGCCCGACAGAGCCCGACAGGGCCCGACAGGGCCCGACAGAGCCCGACAGGGCCCGACAGGTCTCAGTACAGCCCGACAGAGCCCGACAGAGCCCGACAGAGCCCGACAGGGCCAGTAGAGCCCAGTAGAGCCCGACAGAGCCCGGTAGAGCCCGACAGAGCCCGACAGAGCCCGACAGGGCCCGACAGGGTCCGACAGGCAACAGTAGAGCCCAGTAGAGCCCGACAGAGCCCGACAGAGCCCGACAGGGCCCGACAGGGCCCGACAGGGCCCGACAGGGCCCAGTAGAGCCCGACAGAGCCCGACAGAGCCCAGTAGAGCCCGACAGAGCCCGACAGAGCCCGACAGAGCCCAGTAGAGCCCGACAGAGCCCGACAGAGCCCGACAGAGCCCGACAGGGCCCGACAGGGCCCGACAGGGCCCAGTAGAGCCCGACAGAGCCCGACAGAGCCCGACAGAGCCCGACAGGGCCCGACAGGGCCCGACAGGGCCCGACAGGGCCCGACAGGGCCCGACAGAGCCCGACAGGGCCCGACAGGGCCCGACAGGGAACAGTAGAGCCCAGTAGAGCCCGACAGAGCCCGACAGAGCCCGACAGAGCCCGACAGGGCCCAGTAGAGCCCGACAGGGCCCGACAGAGCCCGACAGAGCCCGACAGGGCCCGACAGGGCCCAGTAGAGCCCGACAGAGCCCGACAGAGACCAGTAGAGCCCAGTAGAGCCCGACAGAGCCCGACAGAGCCCGACAGAGCCCGACAGAACCCGACAGAGCCCGACAGAGCCCAGTAGAGCCCGACAGAGCCCGACAGAGCCCGACAGGGCCCGACAGAGCCCGACAGAGCCCGACAGAGCCCAGTAGAGCCCGACAGAGCCCGACAGAGCCCGACAGGGCCCGACAGAGCCCGACAGAGCCCGACAGATCCCGACAGAGCCCGACAGGGTCCGACAGGGCCCGACAGAGCCCGACAGGGCCCAGTAGAGCCCAGTAGAGCCCGACAGAGCACAGTAGAGCCCGACAGAGCCCGACAGGGCCCGACAGAGCCCGACAGAGCCCAGTAGAGCCCAGTAGAGCCCGACAGAGCCCGACAGGGCCCGACAGGCCCGACAGGGCCTGACAGAGCCCTACAGAGCCCGACAGAGCCCGACAGGGCCCGACAGGGACCAGTTTAGCCAAGTAGAGCCCGACAGAGCCCGACAGAGCCCGACAGAGCCCAGTAGAGCCCGACAGAGCCCAGTAGAGCCCGACAGAGCCCGACAGAGCCCGACAGAGCCCGACAGGGCCCGACAGGGCCCGACAGGGCCCGACAGGGAACAGTAGAGCCCAGTAGAGCCCGACAGGGCCCGACAGGGCCCGACAGAGCCCGACAGGGCCCGACAGAGCCCAGTTTAGCCCAGTAGAGCCCGACAGAGCCCGACAGAGCCCGACAGAGCCCAGTAGAGCCCGACAGAGCCCGACAGAGCCCGACAGGGCCCAGTAGAGCCCAGTAGATCCCGACAGAGCCCAGTAGAGCCCGACAGAGCCCGGCAGAGCCCGACAGAGCCCGACAGAGCCCGACAGAGCCCGACAGGGCCCGACAGGGAACAGTAGAGCCCAGTAGAGCCCGACAGAGCCCGACAGAGCCCGACAGAGTCCGACAGAGCCCGACAGAGCCCGACAGAACCCGACAGAGCCCGACAGGACCCAGTAGAGCCCGACAGAGCCCGACAGAGCCCGACAGAGCCCGACAGAGCCCGACAGAGCCCGACAGGGCCCAGTAGAGCCCGACAGAGCCCGACAGAGCCCGACAGGGCCCGACAGGGTCCGACAGAGCCCGACAGGGCCCGACAGAGCCCGACAGAGCCCGACAGGGCCCGACAGGGCCCGACAGGGCCCGACAGGGCCCAGTAAAGCCCGACAGAGCCCGACAGAGCCCGACAGAGCCCGACAGGGCCCAGTAGAGCCCGACAGGGCCCGACAGAGCCCGACAGGGCCCGACAGAGCCCGACAGGTCCCGACAGGGCCCGACAGAGCCCGACAGGGCCCGACAGAGCCCGACAGAGCCGGACATTGCCCAGTAGAGTCCAGTAGAGCCCGACAGAGCCCGACAGAGCCCGACAGAGCCCGACAGAACCCGACAGAGCCCAACAGGGCCCGACAGGGCCCAGTAGAGCCCAGTAGAGCCCGACAGGGCCCAGTAGAGCCCGACAGAGCCCAGTAGAGCCCGACAGAGCCCGACAGAACCCGACAGAGCCCGACAGAGCCCGACAGGGCCCGACAGGGCCCGACAGGGAACAGTAGAGCCCAGTAGAGCCCGACAGAGCCCGACAGAGCCCGACACAGCCCGACAGAGCCCGACAGGGCCCGACAGGGCCCGACAGGGCCCGACAGAGCCCAGTAGAGCCCGACAGAGCCCGACAGAGCCCGACAGAGCCCGACAGAGCCCGACAGAGCCCGACAGGGCCCAGTAGAGCCCGACAGAGCCCGACAGAGCCCGACAGAGCCCGACAGGGCCCGACAGAGCCCGACAGAGCCCGACAGAGCCCGACAGGGTCCAGTAGAGCCCGACAGAGCCCGACAGGGCCCGACAGAGCCCGACAGAGCCCGACAGAGCCCGACAGAGCCCGACAGGGCCCGACAGGGCCCAGTAGAGCCCGACAGAGCCCGACAGAGCCCGACAGGGCCCGACAGAGCCCGACAGAGCCCGACAGAGCCCGACAGGGCCCGACAGGGCCCAGTAGAGCCCGACAGAGCCCGACAGGGCCCGACAGAGCCCGACAGAGCCCGACAGAGCCCGACAGGGCCCAGTAGAGCCCGACAGAGCCCGACAGAGCCCGACAGAGCCCGAGAGAGCCCGACAGGGCCCGACAGAGCCCGACAGAGCCCGACAGGGCCCGACAGGGCCTGACAGAGCCCGACAGGGCCCGACAGAGCCCGACAGAGCCCGACAGAGCCCGACAGGGCCCGACAGAGCCCGACAGAGCCCGACAGAGCCCGACAGAGCCCGACAGAGCCCGACAGAGCCCGACAGAGCCCAGTAGATCCCGACAGAGCCCGACAGAGCCCGACAGAGCCCGACAGGGCCCGACAGGGCCCGACAGAGCCCGACAGGGCCCGACAGAGCCCGACAGAGCCCGACAGAGCCCGACAGGGCCCAGTAGAGCCCGACAGAGCCCGACAGAGCCCGACAGGGCCCGACAGGGCCCGACAGAGCCCGACAGGGCCCGACAGAGCCCGACAGAGCCCGACAGAGCCCGACAGGGCCCGACAGAGCCCGACAGGGCCCGACAGGGCCCAGTAGAGCCCGACAGAGCCCGACAGAGCCCGACAGGGCCCGACAGGGCCCGACAGAGCCCGACAGAGCCCGACAGGGCCCAACAGGGCCCGACAGAGCCCAGTAGGGCCCGACAGAGCCCGACAGAGCCCGACAGAGCCCGACAGAGCCCGACAGAGCCCGACAGGGCCCGACAGGGCCCGACAGGGCCCGACAGGGAACAGTAGAGCCCAGTAGAGCCCGACAGAGTCTGACAGAGCCCGACACAGCCCGACAGAGCCCGACAGAGCCCGACAGGGCCCGACAGGGCCCGACAGGGCCCGACAGAGCCCAGTAGAGCCCGACAGAGCCTGACAGAGCCCGACAGAGCCCGACAGGGCCCGACAGGGCCCGACAGGGCCCAGTAGAGCCCGACAGATCCCGACAGGGCCCGACAGGGACCGACAGGGCCCAGTAGAGCCCGACAGAGCCCGACAGAGCCCGACAGGGCCCGACAGGGCCCGACAGGGCCCGACAGGGCCCAGTAGAGCCCGACAGAGCCCGACAGAGCCCGACAGAGCCCGACAGGGCCCGACAGGGCCCGACAGGGAACAGTAGAGCCCAGTAGAGCCCGACAGAGCCCGATAAAGCCCGACAGAGCCCGACAGAGCCCGACAGAGCCTGAAAGAGCCCGACAGGGCCCGACAGGGCCCAGTAGAGCCCGACAGAGCCCGACAGAGCCCGACAGAGCCCGACAGAGCCCGACAGGGCCCGACAGGGCCCGACAGAGCCCGACAGGGCCCGACAGGGCCCGACAGAGCCCGACAGGGCCCGACAGGTCTCAGTACAGCCCGACAGAGCCCGACAGAGCCCGACAGAGCCCGACAGGGCCAGTAGAGCCCAGTAGAGCCCGACAGAGCCCGGTAGAGCCCGACAGAGCCCGACAGAGCCCGACAGGGCCCGACAGGGTCCGACAGGCAACAGTAGAGCCCAGTAGAGCCCGACAGAGCCCGACAGAGCCCGACAGGGCCCGACAGGGCCCGACAGGGCCCGACAGGGCCCAGTAGAGCCCGACAGAGCCCGACAGAGCCCAGTAGAGCCCGACAGAGCCCGACAGAGCCCGACAGAGCCCAGTAGAGCCCGACAGAGCCCGACAGAGCCCGACAGAGCCCGACAGGGCCCGACAGGGCCCGACAGGGCCCAGTAGAGCCCGACAGAGCCCGACAGAGCCCGACAGAGCCCGACAGGGCCCGACAGGGCCCGACAGGGCCCGACAGGGCCCGACAGGGCCCGACAGAGCCCGACAGGGCCCGACAGGGCCCGACAGGGAACAGTAGAGCCCAGTAGAGCCCGACAGAGCCCGACAGAGCCCGACAGAGCCCGACAGGGCCCAGTAGAGCCCGACAGGGCCCGACAGAGCCCGACAGAGCCCGACAGGGCCCGACAGGGCCCAGTAGAGCCCGACAGAGCCCGACAGAGACCAGTAGAGCCCAGTAGAGCCCGACAGAGCCCGACAGAGCCCGACAGAGCCCGACAGAACCCGACAGAGCCCGACAGAGCCCAGTAGAGCCCGACAGAGCCCGACAGAGCCCGACAGGGCCCGACAGAGCCCGACAGAGCCCGACAGAGCCCAGTAGAGCCCGACAGAGCCCGACAGAGCCCGACAGGGCCCGACAGAGCCCGACAGAGCCCGACAGATCCCGACAGAGCCCGACAGGGTCCGACAGGGCCCGACAGAGCCCGACAGGGCCCAGTAGAGCCCAGTAGAGCCCGACAGAGCACAGTAGAGCCCGACAGAGCCCGACAGGGCCCGACAGAGCCCGACAGAGCCCAGTAGAGCCCAGTAGAGCCCGACAGAGCCCGACAGGGCCCGACAGGCCCGACAGGGCCTGACAGAGCCCTACAGAGCCCGACAGAGCCCGACAGGGCCCGACAGGGACCAGTTTAGCCAAGTAGAGCCCGACAGAGCCCGACAGAGCCCGACAGAGCCCAGTAGAGCCCGACAGAGCCCAGTAGAGCCCGACAGAGCCCGACAGAGCCCGACAGAGCCCGACAGGGCCCGACAGGGCCCGACAGGGCCCGACAGGGAACAGTAGAGCCCAGTAGAGCCCGACAGGGCCCGACAGGGCCCGACAGAGCCCGACAGGGCCCGACAGAGCCCAGTTTAGCCCAGTAGAGCCCGACAGAGCCCGACAGAGCCCGACAGAGCCCAGTAGAGCCCGACAGAGCCCGACAGAGCCCGACAGGGCCCAGTAGAGCCCAGTAGATCCCGACAGAGCCCAGTAGAGCCCGACAGAGCCCGGCAGAGCCCGACAGAGCCCGACAGAGCCCGACAGAGCCCGACAGGGCCCGACAGGGAACAGTAGAGCCCAGTAGAGCCCGACAGAGCCCGACAGAGCCCGACAGAGTCCGACAGAGCCCGACAGAGCCCGACAGAACCCGACAGAGCCCGACAGGACCCAGTAGAGCCCGACAGAGCCCGACAGAGCCCGACAGAGCCCGACAGAGCCCGACAGAGCCCGACAGGGCCCAGTAGAGCCCGACAGAGCCCGACAGAGCCCGACAGGGCCCGACAGGGTCCGACAGAGCCCGACAGGGCCCGACAGAGCCCGACAGAGCCCGACAGGGCCCGACAGGGCCCGACAGGGCCCGACAGGGCCCAGTAAAGCCCGACAGAGCCCGACAGAGCCCGACAGAGCCCGACAGGGCCCAGTAGAGCCCGACAGGGCCCGACAGAGCCCGACAGGGCCCGACAGAGCCCGACAGGTCCCGACAGGGCCCGACAGAGCCCGACAGGGCCCGACAGAGCCCGACAGAGCCGGACATTGCCCAGTAGAGTCCAGTAGAGCCCGACAGAGCCCGACAGAGCCCGACAGAGCCCGACAGAACCCGACAGAGCCCAACAGGGCCCGACAGGGCCCAGTAGAGCCCAGTAGAGCCCGACAGGGCCCAGTAGAGCCCGACAGAGCCCAGTAGAGCCCGACAGAGCCCGACAGAACCCGACAGAGCCCGACAGAGCCCGACAGGGCCCGACAGGGCCCGACAGGGAACAGTAGAGCCCAGTAGAGCCCGACAGAGCCCGACAGAGCCCGACACAGCCCGACAGAGCCCGACAGGGCCCGACAGGGCCCGACAGGGCCCGACAGAGCCCAGTAGAGCCCGACAGAGCCCGACAGAGCCCGACAGAGCCCGACAGAGCCCGACAGAGCCCGACAGGGCCCAGTAGAGCCCGACAGAGCCCGACAGAGCCCGACAGAGCCCGACAGGGCCCGACAGAGCCCGACAGAGCCCGACAGAGCCCGACAGGGTCCAGTAGAGCCCGACAGAGCCCGACAGGGCCCGACAGAGCCCGACAGAGCCCGACAGAGCCCGACAGAGCCCGACAGGGCCCGACAGGGCCCAGTAGAGCCCGACAGAGCCCGACAGAGCCCGACAGGGCCCGACAGAGCCCGACAGAGCCCGACAGAGCCCGACAGGGCCCGACAGGGCCCAGTAGAGCCCGACAGAGCCCGACAGGGCCCGACAGAGCCCGACAGAGCCCGACAGAGCCCGACAGGGCCCAGTAGAGCCCGACAGAGCCCGACAGAGCCCGACAGAGCCCGAGAGAGCCCGACAGGGCCCGACAGAGCCCGACAGAGCCCGACAGGGCCCGACAGGGCCTGACAGAGCCCGACAGGGCCCGACAGAGCCCGACAGAGCCCGACAGAGCCCGACAGGGCCCGACAGAGCCCGACAGAGCCCGACAGAGCCCGACAGAGCCCGACAGAGCCCGACAGAGCCCGACAGAGCCCAGTAGATCCCGACAGAGCCCGACAGAGCCCGACAGAGCCCGACAGGGCCCGACAGGGCCCGACAGAGCCCGACAGGGCCCGACAGAGCCCGACAGAGCCCGACAGAGCCCGACAGGGCCCAGTAGAGCCCGACAGAGCCCGACAGAGCCCGACAGGGCCCGACAGGGCCCGACAGAGCCCGACAGGGCCCGACAGAGCCCGACAGAGCCCGACAGAGCCCGACAGGGCCCGACAGAGCCCGACAGGGCCCGACAGGGCCCAGTAGAGCCCGACAGAGCCCGACAGAGCCCGACAGGGCCCGACAGGGCCCGACAGAGCCCGACAGAGCCCGACAGGGCCCAACAGGGCCCGACAGAGCCCAGTAGGGCCCGACAGAGCCCGACAGAGCCCGACAGAGCCCGACAGAACCCGACAGAGGCCGACAGAGCCCAGTAGAGCCCGACAGAGCCCGACAGAGCCCGACAGAGCCCGACAGGGCCCGACAGGGCCCGACAGGGCCCGACAGGGCCCGACAGAGCCCAGTAGAGCCCGACAGAGCCCGACAGAGCCCGACAGGGCCCGAAAGGGCCCGACAGGGCCCGACAGGGCCCGACAGAGCCCGACAGGGCCCAGTAGAGCCCGACAGAGCCCGACAGAGCCCGAAAGAGCCCGACAGGGCCCGACAGGGTCCGACAGGGCCCGACAGAGCCCGACAGAGCCCGACAGGGCCCGACAGGGCCCGACAGAGCCCGACAGGGCCCAGTAAAGCCCGACAGAGCCCGACAGAGCCCGACAGGGCCCAGTAGAGCCCGACAGGGCCCGACAGAGCCCGACAGGGCCCGACAGAGCCCGACAGGTCCCGACAGGGCCCGACAGAGCCGGACAGGGCCCGACAGAGCCCGACAGAGCCGGACAGGGCCCAGTAGAGTCCAGTAGAGCCCGACAGAGCCCGACAGAGCCCGACAGAGCCCGACAGAGCCCGACAGAGCCCAACAGGGCCCGACAGGGCCCAGTAGAGCCCAGTAGAGCCCGACAGGGCCCAGTAGAGCCCGACAGAGCCCAGTAGAGCCCGACAGAGCCCGACAGAGCCCGACAGAGCCCGACAGAGCCCGACAGGGCCCGACAGGGCCCGACAGGGCCCGACAGGGCCCGACAGGGAACAGTAGAGCCCAGTAGAGCCCGACAGAGCCCGACAGAGCCCGACACAGCCCGACAGAGCCCGACAGAGCCCGACAGAGCCCGACAGGCCCCGACAGGGCCCGACAGGGCCCAGTAGAGCCCGACAGAGCCCGACAGAGCCCGACAGAGCCCGACAGGGCCCGACAGGGCCCGACAGGGCCCAGTAGAGCCCGACAGATCCCGACAGGGCCCGACAGGGACCGACACGGCCCAGTAGAGCCCGACAGAGCCCGACAGAGCCCGACAGGGCCCGACAGGGCCCGACAGAGCCCGACAGGGCCCAGTAGATCCCGACAGAGCCCGACAGAGCCCGACAGAGCCCGACAGAGCCCGACAGGGCCCGACAGGGCCCGACAGGGCCCGACAGGGAACAGTAGAGCCCAGTAGAGCCCGACAGATCCCGATAAAGCCCGACAGAGCCCGACAGAGCCCGACAGAGCCTGAAAGAGCCCGACAGGGCCCGACAGGGCCCAGTAGAGCCCGACAGAGCCCGACAGAGCCTGACAGAGCCCGACAGGGCCCGACAGAGCCCGACAGAGCCCGACAGGGCCCGACAGAGCCCGACAGAGCCCGACAGGTCTCAGTACAGCCCGACAGAGCCCGACAGAGCCCGACAGAGCCCGACAGGGCCAGTAGAGCCCAGTAGAGCCCGACAGAGCCCGGTAGAGCCCGACAGAGCCCGACAGGGCCCGACACGGTCCGACAGGCAACAGTAGAGCCCAGTAGAGCCCGACAGAGCCCGACAGAGCCCGACAGAGCCCGACAGAGCCCGACAGGGCCCGACAGGGTCCGACAGGGCCCAGTAGAGCCCGACAGAGCCCGACAGAGCCCAGTAGAGCCCGACAGAGCCCGACAGAGCCCGACAGAGCCCGACAGAGCCCGACAGAGCCCGACAGGGCCCGACAGGGCCTGACAGGGCCCAGTAGAGCCCGACAGAGCCCGACAGAGCCCGACAGAGCCCGACAGGGCCCGACAGGGCCCGACAGGGCCCAGTAGAGCCCGACAGAGCCCGACAGAGCCCGACAGGGCCCGACAGGGCCCGACAGGGAACAGTAGAGCCCAGTAGAGCCCGACAGAGCCCGACAGAGCCTGACAGAGCCCGACAGGGCCCGACAGAGCCCGACAGAGCCCGACAGAGCCCGACAGAGCCCGACAGAGCCCGACAGGTCTCAGTACAGCCCGACAGAGCCCGACAGAGCCCGACAGAGCCCGACAGGGCCAGTAGAGCCCAGTAGAGCCCGACAGAGCCCGGTAGAGCCCGACAGAGCCCGACAGGGCCCGACACGGTCCGACAGGCAACAGTAGAGCCCAGTAGAGCCCGACAGAGCCCGACAGAGCCCGACAGAGCCCGACAGAGCCCGACAGGGCCCGACAGGGCCCGACAGGGCCCAGTAGAGCCCGACAGAGCCCGACAGAGCCCAGTAGAGCCCGACAGAGCCCGACAGAGCCCGACAGAGCCCAGTAGAGCCCGACAGAGCCCGACAGAGCCCGACAGAGCCCGACAGGGCCCGACAGGGCCCGACAGGGCCCAGTAGAGCCCGACAGAGCCCGACAGAGCCCGACAGAGCCCGACAGGGCCCGACAGGGCCCGACAGGGCCCAGTAGAGCCCGACAGAGCCCGACAGAGCCCGACAGGGCCCGACAGGGCCCGACAGGGAACAGTAGAGCCCAGTAGAGCCCGACAGAGCCCGACAGAGCCCGACAGAGCCCGACAGGGCCCAGTAGAGCCCGACAGAGCCCGACAGAGCCCGACAGAGCCCGACAGGGCCCGACAGGGCCCAGTAGAGCCCGACAGAGCCCGACAGAGACCAGTAGAGCCCAGTAGAGCCCGACAGAGCCCGACAGAGCCCGACAGAACCCGACAGAGCCCGACAGAGCCCAGTAGAGCCCGACAGAGCCCGACAGAGCCCGACAGGGCCCGACAGAGCCCGACAGAGCCCGACAGAGCCCGACAGAGCCCAGTAGAGCCCGACAGAGCCCGACAGAGCCCGACAGGGCCCGACAGAGCCCGACAGAGCCCGACAGATCCCGACAGAGCCCGACAGGGTCCGACAGGGCCCGACAGAGCCCGACAGGGCCCAGTAGAGCCCAGTAGAGCCCGACAGAGCACAGTAGAGCCCGACAGAGCCCGACAGGGCCCGACAGAGCCCGACAGAGCCCAGTAGAGCCCAGTAGAGCCCGACAGAGCCCGACAGGGCCCGACAGGCCCGACAGGGCCTGACAGAGCCCTACAGAGCCCGACAGAGCCCGACAGGGCCCGACAGGGCCCAGTTTAGCCAAGTAGAGCCCGACAGAGCCCGACAGAGCCCGACAGAGCCCAGTAGAGCCCGACAGAGCCCAGTAGAGCCCGACAGAGCCCGACAGAGCCCGACAGAGCCCGACAGGGCCCGACAGGGCCCGACAGGGCCCGACAGGGAACAGTAGAGCCCAGTAGAGCCCGACAGGGCCCGACAGGGCCCGACAGAGCCCGACAGAGCCCGACAGGGCCCGACAGAGCCCAGTTTAGCCCAGTAGAGCCCGACAGAGCCCGACAGAGCCCGACAGAGCCCAGTAGAGCCCGACAGAGCCCGACAGAGCCCGACAGGGACCAGTAGAGCCCAGTAGATCCCGACAGAGCCCAGTAGAGCCCGACAGAGCCCGGCAGAGCCCGACAGAGCCCGACAGAGCCCGACAGAGCCCGACAGGGCCCGACAGGGAACAGTAGAGCCCAGTAGAGCCCGACAGAGCCCGACAGAGCCCGACAGAGCCCGACAGAGCCCGACAGGGCCCGACAGAACCCGACAGAGCCCGACAGGACCCAGTAGAGCCCGACAGAGCCCGACAGAGCCCGACAGAGCCCGACAGGGCCCAGTAGAGCCCGACAGAGCCCGACAGAGCCCGAAAGAGCCCGACAGGGCCCGACAGGGTCCGACAGAGCCCGACAGGGCCCGACAGAGCCCGACAGAGCCCGACAGGGCCCGACAGGGCCCGACAGAGCCCGACAGGGCCCAGTAAAGCCCGACAGAGCCCGACAGAGCCCGACAGAGCCCGACAGGGCCCAGTAGAGCCCGACAGGGCCCGACAGAGCCCGACAGGGCCCGACAGAGCCCGACAGGTCCCGACAGGGCCCGACAGAGCCCGACAGGGCCCGACAGGGCCCGACAGAGCCGGACATTGCCCAGTAGAGTCCAGTAGAGCCCGACAGAGCCCGACAGAGCCCGACAGAGCCCGACAGAACCCGACAGAGCCCAACAGGGCCCGACAGGGCCCAGTAGAGCCCAGTAGAGCCCGACAGGGCCTAGTAGAGCCCGACAGAGCCCAGTAGAGCCCGACAGAGCCCGACAGAACCCGACAGAGCCCGACAGGGCCCGACAGGGCCCGACAGGGCCCGACAGGGAACAGTAGAGCCCAGTAGAGCCCGACAGAGCCCGACAGAGCCCGACACAGCCCGACAGAGCCCGACAGGGCCCGACAGGGCCCGACAGGGCCCGACAGAGCCCAGTAGAGCCCGACAGAGCCCGACAGAGCCCGACAGAGCCCGACAGGGCCCGACAGGGCCCGACAGGGCCCAGTAGAGCCCGACAGATCCCGACAGGGCCCGACAGGGACCGACACGGCCCAGTAGAGCCCGACAGAGCCCGACAGAGCCCGACAGGGCCCGACAGGGCCCGACAGGGCCCGACAGGGCCCAGTAGAGCCCGACAGAGCCCGACAGAGCCCGACAGAGCCCGACAGAGCCCGACAGGGCCCGACAGGGCCCGACAGGGCCCGACAGGGAACAGTAGAGCCCAGTAGAGCCCGACAGAGCCCGATAAAGCCCGACAGAGCCCGACAGAGCCCGACAGAGCCCGACAGAGCCCGACAGGGCCCGACAGAGCCCGACAGAGCCCGACAGGGCCCGACAGGGCCCGACAGGGCCCAGTAGAGCCCGACAGAGCCCGACAGGGCCCGACAGGGACCGACAGGGCCCAGTAGAGCCCGACAGAGCCCGACAGAGCCCGACAGGGCCCGACAGGGCCCGACAGAGCCCGACAGAGCCCGACAGAGCCCGACAGGGCCCGACAGAGCCCGACAGGGCCCAGTAGAGCCCGACAGAGCCCGACAGAGCCCAGTAGAGCCCGACAGAGCCCGACAGAGCCTGACAGAGCCCGACAGAGCCCGACAGGGCCCAGTAGAGCCCAGTAGAGCCCGACAGAGCCCGACAGAGCCCGACAGAGCCCGACAGAGCCCGACAGGGCCCGACAGAGCCTGACAGAGCCCGACAGGGCCCAGTAGAGCCCGACAGAGCCCGACAGAGCCCGACAGAGCCCGACAGGGCCCGACAGAGCCCAGTAGGGCCCGACAGAGCCCGACAGAGCCCGACAGAGCCCGACAGAACCCGACAGAGGCCGACAGAGCCCAGTAGAGCCCGACAGAGCCCGACAGAGCCCGACAGAGCCCGACAGAACCCGACAGAGGCCGACAGAGCCCAGTAGAGCCCGACAGAGCCCGACAGAGCCCGACAGAGCCCGACAGGGCCCGACAGGGCCCGACAGGGCCCGACAGAGCCCGACAGGGCCCGACAGGGCCCGACAGAGCCCAGTAGAGCCCGACAGAGCCCGACAGAGCCCGACAGAGCCCGACAGGGCCCGACAGGCCCGACAGAGCCCGACAGGGCCCAGTAGAGCCCGACAGAGC
Source organism: Caloenas nicobarica (assembly GCF_036013445.1). Classification (NCBI taxonomy): domain Eukaryota; kingdom Metazoa; phylum Chordata; class Aves; order Columbiformes; family Columbidae; genus Caloenas; species Caloenas nicobarica. The sequence continues at coordinate 35,810 of NW_027017500.1, read as the reverse complement.
CCGACAGAGCCCGACAGAGCCCGAAAGAGCCCGACAGGGCCCGACAGGGTCCGACAGAGCCCGACAGGGCCCGACAGAGCCCGACAGAGCCCGACAGGGCCCGACAGGGCCCGACAGAGCCCGACAGGGCCCAGTAAAGCCCGACAGAGCCCGACAGAGCCCGACAGAGCCCGACAGGGCCCAGTAGAGCCCGACAGGGCCCGACAGAGCCCGACAGGGCCCGACAGAGCCCGACAGGGCCCGACAGAGCCCGACAGGTCCCGAGAGGGCCCGACAGAGACCGACAGGGCCCGACAGAGCCCGACAGAGCCGGACAGGGCCCAGTAGAGTCCAGTAGAGCCCGACAGAGCCCGACAGAGCCCGACAGAGCCCGACAGAACCCGACAGAGCCCAACAGGGCCCGACAGGGCCCAGTAGAGCCCAGTAGAGCCCGACAGGGCCCAGTAGAGCCCGACAGAGCCCAGTAGAGCCCGACAGAGCCCGACAGAGCCCGACAGAGCCCGACAGGGCCCGACAGGGCCCGACAGGGAACAGTAGAGCCCAGTAGAGCCCGACAGAGCCCGACAGAGCCCGACACAGCCCGACAGAGCCCGACAGAGCCCGACAGAGCCCGACAGGGCCCGACAGGGCCCGACAGAGCCCAGTAGAGCCCGACAGAGCCCGACAGGGCCCGACAGGGCCCGACAGGGCCCGACAGGGCCCAGTAGAGCCCGACAGATCCCGACAGGGCCCGACAGGGACCGACACGGCCCAGTAGAGCCCGACAGAGCCCGACAGAGCCCGACAGGGCCCGACAGGGCCCGACAGGGCCCGACAGGGCCCAGTAGAGCCCAACAGAGCCCGACAGAGCCCGACAGAGCCCGACAGAGCCCGACAGGGCCCGACAGGGCCCGACAGGGCCCGACAGGGAACAGTAGAGCCCAGTAGAGCCCGACAGAGCCCGATAAAGCCCGACAGAGCCCGACAGAGCCCGACAGAGCCTGAAAGAGCCCGACAGGGCCCGACAGGGCCCAGTAGAGCCCGACAGAGCCCGACAGAGCCTGACAGAGCCCGACAGAGCCCGACAGGGCCCGTCAGAGCCCGACAGGGCCCGACAGAGCCCGACAGAGCCCGACAGGGCCCGACAGAGCCCGACAGAGCCCGACAGGGCCCGACAGGGCCCAGTAGAGCCCGACAGAGCCCGACAGAGACCAGTAGAGCCCAGTAGAGCCCGACAGAGCCCGACAGAGCCCGACAGAGCCCGACAGAACCCGACAGAGCCCGACAGAGCCCAGTAGAGCCCGACAGAGCCCGACAGAGCCCGACAGGGCCCGACAGAGCCCGACAGAGCCCGACAGAGCCCAGTAGAGCCCGACAGAGCCCGACAGAGGCCGATAGAGCCCGACAGGGCCCAGTAGAGCCCAGTAGAGCCCGACAGAGCCCAGTAGAGCCCGACAGAGCCCGACAGAGCCCGACAGAGCCCGACAGAGCCCGACAGAGCCCGACAGGGCCCGACAGGGAACAGTAGAGCCCAGTAGAGCCCGACAGAGCCCGACAGAGCCCGACAGAGCCCGACAGGGCCCGACAGAACCCGACAGAGCCCGACAGGACCCAGTAGAGCCCGACAGAGCCCGACAGAGCCCGACAGGGCCCGACAGGGCCCGACAGGGCCCAGTAGAGCCCGACAGAGCCCGATAGGGCCCGACAGGGCCCGACAGGGCCCAGTAGAGCCCGACAGAGCCCGACAGAGCCCAACAGAGCCCGACAGGGCCCAGGAGAGCCCGACAGAGCCCGACAGAGCACGACAGAGCCCGACAGAGCCCGACAGGGCCCGACAGGGCCCGACAGGGTCCGACAGGGTCCGACAGGGAACAGTAGAGCCCAGTAGAGCCCGACAGAGCCCGATAGAGCCCGACAGAGCCCGACAGAGCCCGACAGGGCCCGACAGGGCCCAGTAGAGCCCGACAGAGCCCGACAGGGCCCGACAGGGCCCGACAGGGCCCGACAGAGCCCGACAGAGCCCGACAGGGCCCGACAGGGCCCGACAGGGCCCGACAGGGAACAGTAGAGCCCAGTAGAGCCCGACAGAGCCCGACAGAGCCCGACAGAGCCCGACAGGGCCCGACAGGGCCCGACAGGGCCCAGTAGAGCCCGACAGAGCCCGACAGGTCCCGACAGAGCCCGACAGAGCCCGACAGGGCCCGACAGAGCCCGACAGGGCCCGACAGAGCCCGACAGAGCCGGACAGGGCCCAGTAGAGTCCAGTAGAGCCCGACAGAGCCCGACAGAGCCCGACAGAGCCCGACAGAACCCGACAGAGCCCGACAGGGCCCGACAGGGCCCAGTAGAGCCCAGTAGAGCCCGACAGGGCCCAGTAGAGCCCGACAGAGCCCAGTAGAGCCCGACAGAGCCCGACAGAGCCCGACAGAGCCCGACAGGGCCCGACAGGGCCCGACAGGGCCCGACAGGGAACAGTAGAGCCCAGTAGAGCCCGACAGAGCCCGACAGAGCCCGACACAGGCCGACAGAGCCCGACACAGGCCGACAGAGCCCGACAGAGCCCGACAGAGCCCGACAGGGCCCGACAGGGCCCGACAGGGCCCGACAGAGCCCAGTAGAGCCCGAAAGAGCCCGACAGAGCCCGACAGAGCCCGACAGGGCCCGACAGGGCCCGACAGGGCCCAGTAGAGCCCGACAGAGCCCGACAGGGCCCGACAGGGACCGACAGGGCCCAGTAGAGCCCGACAGAGCACGACAGAGCCCGACAGAGCCCGACAGGGCCCGACAGGGCCCGACAGAGCCCGACAGGGCCCAGTAGAGCCCGACAGAGCCCGACAGAGCCCGACAGAGCCCGACAGGGCCCGACAGAGCCCGACAGAGCCCGAAAGAGCCCGACAGGGCCCGACAGGGCCCAGTAGAGCCCGACAGAGCCCGATAAAGCCCGACAGAGCCCGACAGAGCCCGACAGAGCCCGAAAGAGCCCGACAGGGCCCGACAGGGCCCAGTAGAGCCCGACAGAGCCCGACAGAGCCCGACAGAGCCCGACAGGGCCCGACAGAGCCCGACAGGGCCCGACAGAGCCCGACAGGGCCCGACAGGGCTCAGTACAGCCCGACAGAGCCCGACAGAGCCCGACAGAGCCCGACAGAGCCCAGTAGAGCCCAGTAGAGCCCGACAGAGCCCAGTAGAGCCCGACAGAGCCCGACAGAGCCCGACAGGGCCCGACAGGGCCCGACAGGGCCCGACAGGGAACAGTAGAGCCCAGTAGAGCCCGACAGAGCCCGACAGAGCCCGACAGAGCCCGACAGGGCCCGACAGGGCCCGACAGGGCCCGACAGGGCCCAGTAGAGCCCAACAGAGCCCGACAGAGCCCAGTAGAGCCCAGTAGAGCCCGACAGAGCCCGACAGAGCCCGACAGAGCCCGACAGAGCCCAGTAGAGCCCGACAGAGCCCGACAGAGCCCGACAGAGCCCGACAGGGCCCGACAGGGCCCGACAGGGCCCAGTAGAGCCCGACAGAGCCCGACAGAGCCCGACAGAGCCCGACAGGGCCCGACAGGGCCCAGTAGAGCCCCACAGGGCCCAGTAGAGCCCGACAGAGCCCGACAGAGCCCGACAGAGCCCGACAGGGCCCGACAGAGGCTGACAGAGCCCGACAGAGCCCGACAGAGCCCAGTAGAGCCCGACAGGGCCCGACAGGGCCCGACAGAGCCCGACAGGGCCCGACAGGGCCCCACAGGGAACAGTAGAGCCCAGTAGAGCCCGACAGAGCCCGACAGAGCCCGACAGGGCCCGACAGGGCCCGACAGGGAACAGTAAAGCCCAGTAGAGCCCGACAGAGCTCGACAGAGCACGACAGAGCCCGACAGGGCCCAGTAGAGCCCGACAGAGCCCAGTAGATCCCGACAGAGCCCGACAGGTCCCGACAGAGCCCGAAAGAGCCCGACAGAGCCCGACAGGGCCCGACAGGGCCCGACAGGGCCCGACAGGGCCCGACAGAGCCAGACAGAGCCCGACAGAGCCCGACAGAGCCCCACAGAGCCCGACAGGGCCCGACAGGGCCCGACAGGGAACAGTAGAGCCCAGTAGAGCCCGACAGAGCCCGACAGAGCCCGACAGGGCCCGACAGGGCCCGACAGGGCCCAGTTTAGCCCAGTAGAGCCCGACAGAGACCGACAGAGCCCGACAGAGCCCGACGGAGCCCAGTAGAGCCCGACAGAGCCCGACAGAGCCCGACAGAGCCCGACAGGGCCCAGTAGGGCCCAGTAGAGCCCGACAGAGCCCAGTAGAGCCTGACAGAGCCCGACAGAGCCCGACAGGGCCCAGTAGAGCCCGACAGAGCCCGACAGAGCCCAGTAGAGCCCAGTAGAGCCCGACAGAGCCCGACAGAGCCCGACAGAACCCGACAGAGCCCGACAGAGCCCAGTAGAGCCCGACAGAGCCCGACAGAGCCCGACAGAGCCCGACAGGGCCCGACAGGGCCCAGTTTAGCCCAGTAGAGCCCAAAAGAGCCCGACAGAGCCCGACAGAGCCCGACAGAGCCCAGTAGAGCCCGACAGAGCCCGACAGAGCCCGACAGAGCCCGACAGGGCCCGACAGGGCCCGACAGGGCCCGACAGGGAACAGTAGAGCCCAGTAGAGCCCGACAGAGCCCGACAGAGCCCGACACAGCCCGACAGAGCCCGACAGGGCCCGACAGGGCCCGACAGGGCCCGACAGAGCCCAGTAGAGCCCGACAGAGCCCGACAGAGCCCGACAGAGCCCGACAGAGCCCGACAGGGCCCAGTAGAGCCCGACAGAGCCCGACAGAGCCCGACAGAGCCCGACAGGGCCCGACAGAGCCCGACAGAGCCCGACAGAGCCCGACAGGGCCCAGTAGAGCCCGACAGAGCCCGACAGGGCCCGACAGAGCCCGACAGAGCCCGACAGAGCCCGACAGAGCTCGACAGGGCCCAGTAGAGCCCGACAGAGCCCGACAGAGTCCGACAGAGCCCGACAGGGCCCGACAGGGCCCAGTAGAGCCCGACAGAGCCCGACAGAGCCCGACAGGGCCCGACAGAGCCCGACAGAGCCCGACAGGGCCCGACAGGGCCCAGTAGAGCCCGACAGAGCCCGACAGGGCCCGACAGAGCCCGACAGAGCCCGACAGAGCCCGACAGGGCCCAGTAGAGCCCGACAGAGCCCGACAGAGCCCGACAGAGCCCGAGAGAGCCCGACAGGGCCCGACAGAGCCCGACAGAGCCCGACAGGGCCCGACAGGGCCTGACAGAGCCCGACAGGGCCCGACAGAGCCCGACAGAGCCCGACAGAGCCCGACAGGGCCCGACAGAGCCCGACAGAGCCCGACAGGGCCCAGTAGAGCCCGTCAGAGCCCGACAGAGCCCGACAGAGCCCGACAGAGCCCAGTAGATCCCGACAGAGCCCGACAGAGCCCGACAGAGCCCGACAGGGCCCGACAGGGCCCGACAGAGCCCGACAGGGCCCGACAGAGCCCGACAGAGCCCGACAGAGCCCGACAGGGCCCAGTAGAGCCCGACAGAGCCCGACAGAGCCCGACAGGGCCCGACAGGGCCCGACAGAGCCCGACAGGGCCCGACAGAGCCCGACAGAGCCCGACAGAGCCCGACAGGGCCCGACAGGGCCCAGTAGAGCCCGACAGAGCCCGACAGAGCCCGACAGGGCCCGACAGGGCCCGACAGAGCCCGACAGAGCCCGACAGGGCCCAACAGGGCCCGACAGAGCCCAGTAGGGCCCGACAGAGCCCGACAGAGCCCGACAGAGCCCGACAGAACCCGACAGAGGCCGACAGAGCCCAGTAGAGCCCGACAGAGCCCGACAGAGCCCGACAGAGCCCGACAGGGCCCGACAGGGCCCGACAGGGCCCGACAGGGCCCGACAGAGCCCAGTAGAGCCCGACAGAGCCCGACAGAGCCCGACAGAGCCCGACAGGGCCCGACAGGGCCCGACAGGGCCCGACAGGGCCCGACAGAGCCCGACAGGGCCCAGTAGAGCCCGACAGAGCCCGACAGAGCCCGAAAGAGCCCGACAGGGCCCGACAGGGTCCGACAGAGCCCGACAGGGCCCGACAGAGCCCGACAGAGCCCGACAGGGCCCGACAGGGCCCGACAGAGCCCGACAGGGCCCAGTAAAGCCCGACAGAGCCCAACAGAGCCCGACAGAGCCCGACAGGGCCCAGTAGAGCCCGACAGGGCCCGACAGAGCCCGACAGGGCCCGACAGAGCCCGACAGGGCCCGACAGGGCCCGACAGAGCCCGACAGGGCCCGACAGAGCCCGACAGAGCCGGACAGGGCCCAGTAGAGTCCAGTAGAGCCCGACAGAGCCCGACAGAGCCCGACAGAGCCCGACAGAGCCCGACAGAACCCGACAGAGCCCAACAGGGCCCGACAGGGCCCAGTAGAGCCCAGTAGAGCCCGACAGGGCCCAGTAGAGCCCGACAGAGCCCAGTAGAGCCCGACAGAGCCCGACAGAGCCCGACAGAGCCCGACAGAGCCCGACAGGGCCCGACAGGGCCCGACAGGGCCCGACAGGGCCCGACAGGGAACAGTAGAGCCCAGTAGAGCCCGACAGAGCCCGACAGAGCCCGACACAGCCCGACAGAGCCCGACAGAGCCCGACAGAGCCCGACAGGGCCCGACAGGGCCCGACAGGGCCCAGTAGAGCCCGACAGAGCCCGACAGAGCCCGACAGAGCCCGACAGGGCCCGACAGGGCCCGACAGGGCCCAGTAGAGCCCGACAGATCCCGACAGGGCCCGACAGGGACCGACACGGCCCAGTAGAGCCCGACAGAGCCCGACAGAGCCCGACAGGGCCCGACAGGGCCCGACAGAGCCCGACAGGGCCCAGTAGAGCCCGACAGAGCCCGACAGAGCCCGACAGAGCCCGACAGAGCCCGACAGGGCCCGACAGGGCCCGACAGGGCCCGACAGGGAACAGTAGAGCCCAGTAGAGCCCGACAGAGCCCGATAAAGCCCGACAGAGCCCGACAGAGCCCGACAGAGCCTGAAAGAGCCCGACAGGGCCCGACAGGGCCCAGTAGAGCCCGACAGAGCCCGACAGAGCCTGACAGAGCCCGACAGGGCCCGACAGAGCCCGACAGAGCCCGACAGGGCCCGACAGAGCCCGACAGAGCCCGACAGGTCTCAGTACAGCCCGACAGAGCCCGACAGAGCCCGACAGAGCCCGACAGGGCCAGTAGAGCCCAGTAGAGCCCGACAGAGCCCGGTAGAGCCCGACAGAGCCCGACAGGGCCTGACACGGTCCGACAGGCAACAGTAGAGCCCAGTAGAGCCCGACAGAGCCCGACAGAGCCCGACAGAGCCCGACAGAGCCCGACAGGGCCCGACAGGGCCCAGTAGAGCCCGACAGAGCCCGACAGAGCCCAGTAGAGCCCGACAGAGCCCGACAGAGCCCGACAGAGCCCGACAGAGCCCAGTAGAGCCCGACAGAGCCCGACAGAGCCCGACAGAGCCCGACAGGGCCCGACAGGGCCCGACAGGGCCCAGTAGAGCCCGACAGAGCCCGACAGAGCCCGACAGAGCCCGACAGGGCCCGACAGGGCCCGACAGGGCCCAGTAGAGCCCGACAGAGCCCGACAGAGCCCGACAGGGCCCGACAGGGCCCGACAGGGAACAGTAGAGCCCAGTAGAGCCCGACAGAGCCCGACAGAGCCTGACAGAGCCCGACAGGGCCCGACAGAGCCCGACAGAGCCCGACAGGGCCCGACAGAGCCCGACAGAGCCCGACAGGTCTCAGTACAGCCCGACAGAGCCCGACAGAGCCCGACAGAGCCCGACAGGGCCAGTAGAGCCCAGTAGAGCCCGACAGAGCCCGGTAGAGCCCGACAGAGCCCGACAGGGCCCGACACGGTCCGACAGGCAACAGTAGAGCCCAGTAGAGCCCGACAGAGCCCGACAGAGCCCGACAGAGCCCGACAGAGCCCGACAGGGCCCGACAGGGCCCGACAGGGCCCAGTAGAGCCCGACAGAGCCCGACAGAGCCCAGTAGAGCCCGACAGAGCCCGACAGAGCCCGACAGAGCCCGACAGAGCCCAGTAGAGCCCGACAGAGCCCGACAGGGCCCGACAGGGCCCGACAGGGCCCAGTAGAGCCCGACAGAGCCCGACAGAGCCCGACAGAGCCCGACAGGGCCCGACAGGGCCCGACAGGGCCCAGTAGAGCCCGACAGAGCCCGACAGAGCCCGACAGGGCCCGACAGGGCCCGACAGGGAACAGTAGAGCCCAGTAGAGCCCGACAGAGCCCGACAGAGCCCGACAGAGCCCGACAGGGCCCAGTAGAGCCCGACAGAGCCCGACAGAGCCCGACAGAGCCCGACAGGGCCCGACAGGGCCCAGTAGAGCCCGACAGAGCCCGACAGAGACCAGTAGAGCCCAGTAGAGCCCGACAGAGCCCGACAGAGCCCGACAGAGCCCGACAGAACCCGACAGAGCCCGACAGAGCCCAGTAGAGCCCGACAGAGCCCGACAGAGCCCGACAGGGCCCGACAGGGCCCGACAGAGCCCGACAGAGCCCGACAGAGCCCAGTAGAGCCCGACAGAGCCCGACAGAGCCCGACAGGGCCCGACAGAGCCCAACAGAGCCCGACAGATCCCGACAGAGCCCGACAGATCCCGACAGAGCCCGACAGGGTCCGACAGGGCCCGACAGAGCCCGACAGGGCCCAGTAGAGCCCAGTAGAGCCCGACAGAGCACAGTAGAGCCCGACAGAGCCCGACAGGGCCCGACAGAGCCCGACAGAGCCCAGTAGAGCCCAGTAGAGCCCGACAGAGCCCGACAGGGCCCGACAGGCCCGACAGGGCCTGACAGAGCCCTACAGAGCCCGACAGAGCCCGACAGGGCCCGACAGGGCCCAGTTTAGCCAAGTAGAGCCCGACAGAGCCCGACAGAGCCCGACAGAGCCCAGTAGAGCCCGACAGAGCCCAGTAGAGCCCGACAGAGCCCGACAGAGCCCGACAGAGCCCGACAGGGCCCGACAGGGCCCGACAGGGCCCGACAGGGAACAGTAGAGCCCAGTAGAGCCCGACAGGGCCCGACAGGGCCCGACAGAGCCCGACAGAGCCCGACAGGGCCCGACAGAGCCCAGTTTAGCCCAGTAGAGCCCGACAGAGCCCGACAGAGCCCGACAGAGCCCAGTAGAGCCCGACAGAGCCCGACAGAGCCCGACAGGGCCCAGTAGAGCCCAGTAGATCCCGACAGAGCCCAGTAGAGCCCGACAGAGCCCGGCAGAGCCCGACAGAGCCCGACAGAGCCCGACAGAGCCCGACAGGGCCCGACAGGGAACAGTAGAGCCCAGTAGAGCCCGACAGAGCCCGACAGAGCCCGACAGAGCCCGACAGAGCCCGACAGGGCCCGACAGAACCCGACAGAGCCCGACAGGACCCAGTAGAGCCCGACAGAGCCCGACAGAGCCCGACAGAGCCCGACAGGGCCCAGTAGAGCCCGACAGAGCCCGACAGAGCCCGACAGAGCCCGAAAGAGCCCGACAGGGCCCGACAGGGTCCGACAGAGCCCGACAGGGCCCGACAGAGCCCGACAGAGCCCGACAGAGCCCGACAGGGCCCGACAGGGCCCGACAGGGCCCAGTAAAGCCCGACAGAGCCCGACAGAGCCCGACAGAGCCCGACAGGGCCCAGTAGAGCCCGACAGGGCCCGACAGAGCCCGACAGGGCCCGACAGAGCCCGACAGGTCCCGACAGGGCCCGACAGAGCCTGACAGGGCCCGACAGGGCCCGACAGAGCCGGACATTGCCCAGTAGAGTCCAGTAGAGCCCGACAGAGCCCGACAGAGCCCGACAGAGCCCGACAGAACCCGACAGAGCCCAACAGGGCCCGACAGGGCCCAGTAGAGCCCAGTAGAGCCCGACAGGGCCTAGTAGAGCCCGACAGAGCCCAGTAGAGCCCGACAGAGCCCGACAGAACCCGACAGAGCCCGACAGGGCCCGACAGGGCCCGACAGGGCCCGACAGGGAACAGTAGAGCCCAGTAGAGCCCGACAGAGCCCGACAGAGCCCGACACAGCCCGACAGAGCCCGACAGGGCCCGACAGGGCCCGACAGGGCCCGACAGAGCCCAGTAGAGCCCGACAGAGCCCGACAGAGCCCGACAGAGCCCGACAGGGCCCGACAGGGCCCGACAGGGCCCAGTAGAGCCCGACAGATCCCGACAGGGCCCGACAGGGACCGACACGGCCCAGTAGAGCCCGACAGAGCCCGACAGAGCCCGACAGGGCCCGACAGGGCCCGACAGGGCCCGACAGGGCCCAGTAGAGCCCGACAGAGCCCGACAGAGCCCGACAGAGCCCGACAGAGCCCGACAGGGCCCGTCAGAGCCCGACAGAGCCCGACAGAGCCCGACAGGGCCCGACAGAGCCCGACAGAGCCCGACAGGGCCCGACAGGGCCCAGTAGAGCCCGACAGAGCCCGACAGAGACCAGTAGAGCCCAGTAGAGCCCGACAGAGCCCGACAGAGCCCGACAGAGCCCGACAGAACCCGACAGAGCCCGACAGAGCCCAGTAGAGCCCGACAGAGCCCGACAGAGCCCGACAGGGCCCGACAGAGCCCGACAGAGCCCGACAGAGCCCAGTAGAGCCCGACAGAGCCCGACAGAGGCCGATAGAGCCCGACAGGGCCCAGTAGAGCCCAGTAGAGCCCGACAGAGCCCAGTAGAGCCCGACAGAGCCCGACAGAGCCCGACAGAGCCCGACAGAGCCCGACAGAGCCCGACAGGGCCCGACAGGGAACAGTAGAGCCCAGTAGAGCCCGACAGAGCCCGACAGAGCCCGACAGAGCCCGACAGGGCCCGACAGAACCCGACAGAGCCCGACAGGACCCAGTAGAGCCCGACAGAGCCCGACAGAGCCCGACAGGGCCCGACAGGGCCCGACAGGGCCCAGTAGAGCCCGACAGAGCCCGATAGGGCCCGACAGGGCCCGACAGGGCCCAGTAGAGCCCGACAGAGCCCGACAGAGCCCAACAGAGCCCGACAGGGCCCAGGAGAGCCCGACAGAGCCCGACAGAGCACGACAGAGCCCGACAGAGCCCGACAGGGCCCGACAGGGCCCGACAGGGTCCGACAGGGTCCGACAGGGAACAGTAGAGCCCAGTAGAGCCCGACAGAGCCCGATAGAGCCCGACAGAGCCCGACAGAGCCCGACAGGGCCCGACAGGGCCCAGTAGAGCCCGACAGAGCCCGACAGGGCCCGACAGGGCCCGACAGGGCCCGACAGAGCCCGACAGAGCCCGACAGGGCCCGACAGGGCCCGACAGGGCCCGACAGGGAACAGTAGAGCCCAGTAGAGCCCGACAGAGCCCGACAGAGCCCGACAGAGCCCGACAGGGCCCGACAGGGCCCGACAGGGCCCAGTAGAGCCCGACAGAGCCCGACAGGTCCCGACAGAGCCCGACAGAGCCCGACAGGGCCCGACAGAGCCCGACAGGGCCCGACAGAGCCCGACAGAGCCGGACAGGGCCCAGTAGAGTCCAGTAGAGCCCGACAGAGCCCGACAGAGCCCGACAGAGCCCGACAGAACCCGACAGAGCCCGACAGGGCCCGACAGGGCCCAGTAGAGCCCAGTAGAGCCCGACAGGGCCCAGTAGAGCCCGACAGAGCCCAGTAGAGCCCGACAGAGCCCGACAGAGCCCGACAGAGCCCGACAGGGCCCGACAGGGCCCGACAGGGCCCGACAGGGAACAGTAGAGCCCAGTAGAGCCCGACAGAGCCCGACAGAGCCCGACACAGGCCGACAGAGCCCGACACAGGCCGACAGAGCCCGACAGAGCCCGACAGAGCCCGACAGGGCCCGACAGGGCCCGACAGGGCCCGACAGAGCCCAGTAGAGCCCGAAAGAGCCCGACAGAGCCCGACAGAGCCCGACAGGGCCCGACAGGGCCCGACAGGGCCCAGTAGAGCCCGACAGAGCCCGACAGGGCCCGACAGGGACCGACAGGGCCCAGTAGAGCCCGACAGAGCACGACAGAGCCCGACAGAGCCCGACAGGGCCCGACAGGGCCCGACAGAGCCCGACAGGGCCCAGTAGAGCCCGACAGAGCCCGACAGAGCCCGACAGAGCCCGACAGGGCCCGACAGAGCCCGACAGAGCCCGAAAGAGCCCGACAGGGCCCGACAGGGCCCAGTAGAGCCCGACAGAGCCCGATAAAGCCCGACAGAGCCCGACAGAGCCCGACAGAGCCCGAAAGAGCCCGACAGGGCCCGACAGGGCCCAGTAGAGCCCGACAGAGCCCGACAGAGCCCGACAGAGCCCGACAGGGCCCGACAGAGCCCGACAGGGCCCGACAGAGCCCGACAGGGCCCGACAGGGCTCAGTACAGCCCGACAGAGCCCGACAGAGCCCGACAGAGCCCGACAGAGCCCAGTAGAGCCCAGTAGAGCCCGACAGAGCCCAGTAGAGCCCGACAGAGCCCGACAGAGCCCGACAGGGCCCGACAGGGCCCGACAGGGCCCGACAGGGAACAGTAGAGCCCAGTAGAGCCCGACAGAGCCCGACAGAGCCCGACAGAGCCCGACAGGGCCCGACAGGGCCCGACAGGGCCCGACAGGGCCCAGTAGAGCCCAACAGAGCCCGACAGAGCCCAGTAGAGCCCAGTAGAGCCCGACAGAGCCCGACAGAGCCCGACAGAGCCCGACAGAGCCCAGTAGAGCCCGACAGAGCCCGACAGAGCCCGACAGAGCCCGACAGGGCCCGACAGGGCCCGACAGGGCCCAGTAGAGCCCGACAGAGCCCGACAGAGCCCGACAGAGCCCGACAGGGCCCGACAGGGCCCAGTAGAGCCCGACAGGGCCCAGTAGAGCCCGACAGAGCCCGACAGAGCCCGACAGAGCCCGACAGGGCCCGACAGAGGCTGACAGAGCCCGACAGAGCCCGACAGAGCCCGACAGAGCCCAGTAGAGCCCGACAGGGCCCGACAGGGCCCGACAGAGCCCGACAGGGCCCGACAGGGCCCCACAGGGAACAGTAGAGCCCAGTAGAGCCCGACAGAGCCCGACAGAGCCCGACAGGGCCCGACAGGGCCCGACAGGGAACAGTAAAGCCCAGTAGAGCCCGACAGAGCTCGACAGAGCACGACAGAGCCCGACAGGGCCCAGTAGAGCCCGACAGAGCCCAGTAGATCCCGACAGAGCCCGACAGGTCCCGACAGAGCCCGAAAGAGCCCGACAGAGCCCGACAGGGCCCGACAGGGCCCGACAGGGCCCGACAGGGCCCGACAGAGCCAGACAGAGCCCGACAGAGCCCGACAGAGCCCCACAGAGCCCGACAGGGCCCGACAGGGCCCGACAGGGAACAGTAGAGCCCAGTAGAGCCCGACAGAGCCCGACAGAGCCCGACAGGGCCCGACAGGGCCCGACAGGGCCCAGTTTAGCCCAGTAGAGCCCGACAGAGACCGACAGAGCCCGACAGAGCCCGACGGAGCCCAGTAGAGCCCGACAGAGCCCGACAGAGCCCGACAGAGCCCGACAGGGCCCAGTAGGGCCCAGTAGAGCCCGACAGAGCCCAGTAGAGCCTGACAGAGCCCGACAGAGCCCGACAGGGCCCAGTAGAGCCCGACAGAGCCCGACAGAGCCCAGTAGAGCCCAGTAGAGCCCGACAGAGCCCGACAGAGCCCGACAGAACCCGACAGAGCCCGACAGAGCCCAGTAGAGCCCGACAGAGCCCGACAGAGCCCGACAGAGCCCGACAGGGCCCGACAGGGCCCAGTTTAGCCCAGTAGAGCCCAAAAGAGCCCGACAGAGCCCGACAGAGCCCGACAGAGCCCAGTAGAGCCCGACAGAGCCCGACAGAGCCCGACAGAGCCCGACAGGGCCCGACAGGGCCCGACAGGGCCCGACAGGGAACAGTAGAGCCCAGTAGAGCCCGACAGAGCCCGACAGAGCCCGACACAGCCCGACAGAGCCCGACAGGGCCCGACAGGGCCCGACAGGGCCCGACAGAGCCCAGTAGAGCCCGACAGAGCCCGACAGAGCCCGACAGAGCCCGACAGAGCCCGACAGGGCCCAGTAGAGCCCGACAGAGCCCGACAGAGCCCGACAGAGCCCGACAGGGCCCGACAGAGCCCGACAGAGCCCGACAGAGCCCGACAGGGCCCAGTAGAGCCCGACAGAGCCCGACAGGGCCCGACAGAGCCCGACAGAGCCCGACAGAGCCCGACAGAGCTCGACAGGGCCCAGTAGAGCCCGACAGAGCCCGACAGAGTCCGACAGAGCCCGACAGGGCCCGACAGGGCCCAGTAGAGCCCGACAGAGCCCGACAGAGCCCGACAGGGCCCGACAGAGCCCGACAGAGCCCGACAGAGCCCGACAGGGCCCGACAGGGCCCAGTAGAGCCCGACAGAGCCCGACAGGGCCCGACAGAGCCCGACAGAGCCCGACAGAGCCCGACAGGGCCCAGTAGAGCCCGACAGAGCCCGACAGAGCCCGACAGAGCCCGAGAGAGCCCGACAGGGCCCGACAGAGCCCGACAGAGCCCGACAGGGCCCGACAGGGCCTGACAGAGCCCGACAGGGCCCGACAGAGCCCGACAGAGCCCGACAGAGCCCGACAGGGCCCGACAGAGCCCGACAGAGCCCGACAGGGCCCAGTAGAGCCCGTCAGAGCCCGACAGAGCCCGACAGAGCCCGACAGAGCCCAGTAGATCCCGACAGAGCCCGACAGAGCCCGACAGAGCCCGACAGGGCCCGACAGGGCCCGACAGAGCCCGACAGGGCCCGACAGAGCCCGACAGAGCCCGACAGAGCCCGACAGGGCCCAGTAGAGCCCGACAGAGCCCGACAGAGCCCGACAGGGCCCGACAGGGCCCGACAGAGCCCGACAGGGCCCGACAGAGCCCGACAGAGCCCGACAGAGCCCGACAGGGCCCGACAGGGCCCAGTAGAGCCCGACAGAGCCCGACAGAGCCCGACAGGGCCCGACAGGGCCCGACAGAGCCCGACAGAGCCCGACAGGGCCCAACAGGGCCCGACAGAGCCCAGTAGGGCCCGACAGAGCCCGACAGAGCCCGACAGAGCCCGACAGAACCCGACAGAGGCCGACAGAGCCCAGTAGAGCCCGACAGAGCCCGACAGAGCCCGACAGAGCCCGACAGGGCCCGACAGGGCCCGACAGGGCCCGACAGGGCCCGACAGAGCCCAGTAGAGCCCGACAGAGCCCGACAGAGCCCGACAGAGCCCGACAGGGCCCGACAGGGCCCGACAGGGCCCGACAGGGCCCGACAGAGCCCGACAGGGCCCAGTAGAGCCCGACAGAGCCCGACAGAGCCCGAAAGAGCCCGACAGGGCCCGACAGGGTCCGACAGAGCCCGACAGGGCCCGACAGAGCCCGACAGAGCCCGACAGGGCCCGACAGGGCCCGACAGAGCCCGACAGGGCCCAGTAAAGCCCGACAGAGCCCGACAGAGCCCGACAGAGCCCGACAGGGCCCAGTAGAGCCCGACAGGGCCCGACAGAGCCCGACAGGGCCCGACAGGGCCCGACAGAGCCCGACAGGGCCCGACAGAGCCCGACAGAGCCGGACAGGGCCCAGTAGAGTCCAGTAGAGCCCGACAGAGCCCGACAGAGCCCGACAGAGCCCGACAGAACCCGACAGAGCCCAACAGGGCCCGACAGGGCCCAGTAGAGCCCAGTAGAGCCCGACAGGGCCCAGTAGAGCCCGACAGAGCCCAGTAGAGCCCGACAGAGCCCGACAGAGCCCGACAGAGCCCGACAGAGCCCGACAGGGCCCGACAGGGCCCGACAGGGCCCAACAGGGCCCGACAGGGAACAGTAGAGCCCAGTAGAGCCCGACAGAGCCCGACAGAGCCCGACACAGCCCGACAGAGCCCGACAGAGCCCGACAGAGCCCGACAGGGCCCGACAGGGCCCGACAGGGCCCAGTAGAGCCCGACAGAGCCCGACAGAGCCCGACAGAGCCCGACAGGGCCCGACAGGGCCCGACAGGGCCCAGTAGAGCCCGACAGATCCCGACAGGGCCCGACAGGGACCGACACGGCCCAGTAGAGCCCGACAGAGCCCGACAGAGCCCGACAGGGCCCGACAGGGCCCGACAGAGCCCGACAGGGCCCAGTAGAGCCCGACAGAGCCCGACAGAGCCCGACAGAGCCCGACAGAGCCCGACAGGGCCCGACAGGGCCCGACAGGGCCCGACAGGGAACAGTAGAGCCCAGTAGAGCCCGACAGAGCCCGATAAAGCCCGACAGAGCCCGACAGAGCCCGACAGAGCCTGAAAGAGCCCGACAGGGCCCGACAGGGCCCAGTAGAGCCCGACAGAGCCCGACAGAGCCTGACAGAGCCCGACAGGGCCCGACAGAGCCCGACAGAGCCCGACAGGGCCCGACAGAGCCCGACAGAGCCCGACAGGTCTCAGTACAGCCCGACAGAGCCCGACAGAGCCCGACAGAGCCCGACAGGGCCAGTAGAGCCCAGTAGAGCCCGACAGAGCCCGGTAGAGCCCGACAGAGCCCGACAGGGCCTGACACGGTCCGACAGGCAACAGTAGAGCCCAGTAGAGCCCGACAGAGCCCGACAGAGCCCGACAGAGCCCGACAGAGCCCGACAGGGCCCGACAGGGCCCAGTAGAGCCCGACAGAGCCCGACAGAGCCCAGTAGAGCCCGACAGAGCCCGACAGAGCCCGACAGAGCCCGACAGAGCCCAGTAGAGCCCGACAGAGCCCGACAGAGCCCGACAGAGCCCGACAGAGCCCGACAGGGCCCGACAGGGCCCAGTAGAGCCCGACAGAGCCCGACAGAGCCCGACAGAGCCCGACAGGGCCCGACAGGGCCCGACAGGGCCCAGTAGAGCCCGACAGAGCCCGACAGAGCCCGACAGGGCCCGACAGGGCCCGACAGGGAACAGTAGAGCCCAGTAGAGCCCGACAGAGCCCGACAGAGCCTGACAGAGCCCGACAGGGCCCGACAGAGCCCGACAGAGCCCGACAGGGCCCGACAGAGCCCGACAGAGCCCGACAGGTCTCAGTACAGCCCGACAGAGCCCGACAGAGCCCGACAGAGCCCGACAGGGCCAGTAGAGCCCAGTAGAGCCCGACAGAGCCCGGTAGAGCCCGACAGAGCCCGACAGGGCCCGACACGGTCCGACAGGCAACAGTAGAGCCCAGTAGAGCCCGACAGAGCCCGACAGAGCCCGACAGAGCCCGACAGAGCCCGACAGGGCCCGACAGGGCCCGACAGGGCCCAGTAGAGCCCGACAGAGCCCGACAGAGCCCAGTAGAGCCCGACAGAGCCCGACAGAGCCCGACAGAGCCCGACAGAGCCCAGTAGAGCCCGACAGAGCCCGACAGGGCCCGACAGGGCCCGACAGGGCCCAGTAGAGCCCGACAGAGCCCGACAGAGCCCGACAGAGCCCGACAGGGCCCGACAGGGCCCGACAGGGCCCAGTAGAGCCCGACAGAGCCCGACAGAGCCCGACAGGGCCCGACAGGGCCCGACAGGGAACAGTAGAGCCCAGTAGAGCCCGACAGAGCCCGACAGAGCCCGACAGAGCCCGACAGGGCCCAGTAGAGCCCGACAGAGCCCGACAGAGCCCGACAGAGCCCGACAGGGCCCGACAGGGCCCAGTAGAGCCCGACAGAGCCCGACAGAGACCAGTAGAGCCCAGTAGAGCCCGACAGAGCCCGACAGAGCCCGACAGAGCCCGACAGAACCCGACAGAGCCCGACAGAGCCCAGTAGAGCCCGACAGAGCCCGACAGAGCCCGACAGGGCCCGACAGAGCCCGACAGAGCCCGACAGAGCCCGACAGAGCCCAGTAGAGCCCGACAGAGCCCGACAGAGCCCG
This sequence comes from Caloenas nicobarica, assembly GCF_036013445.1. Taxonomy (NCBI): domain Eukaryota; kingdom Metazoa; phylum Chordata; class Aves; order Columbiformes; family Columbidae; genus Caloenas; species Caloenas nicobarica. Next base: position 17,992 of record NW_027017500.1, on the reverse strand, counting down.
ACAGGGCCCGACAGAGCCCAACAGAGCCCGACAGATCCCGACAGAGCCCGACAGATCCCGACAGAGCCCGACAGGGTCCGACAGGGCCCAGTAGAGCCCAGTAGAGCCCGACAGAGCACAGTAGAGCCCGACAGAGCCCGACAGGGCCCGACAGAGCCCGACAGAGCCCAGTAGAGCCCAGTAGAGCCCGACAGAGCCCGACAGGGCCCGACAGGCCCGACAGGGCCTGACAGAGCCCTACAGAGCCCGACAGAGCCCGACAGGGCCCGACAGGGCCCAGTTTAGCCAAGTAGAGCCCGACAGAGCCCGACAGAGCCCGACAGAGCCCAGTAGAGCCCGACAGAGCCCAGTAGAGCCCGACAGAGCCCGACAGAGCCCGACAGAGCCCGACAGGGCCCGACAGGGCCCGACAGGGCCCGACAGGGAACAGTAGAGCCCAGTAGAGCCCGACAGGGCCCGACAGGGCCCGACAGAGCCCGACAGAGCCCGACAGGGCCCGACAGAGCCCAGTTTAGCCCAGTAGAGCCCGACAGAGCCCGACAGAGCCCGACAGAGCCCAGTAGAGCCCGACAGAGCCCGACAGAGCCCGACAGGGCCCAGTAGAGCCCAGTAGATCCCGACAGAGCCCAGTAGAGCCCGACAGAGCCCGGCAGAGCCCGACAGAGCCCGACAGAGCCCGACAGAGCCCGACAGGGCCCGACAGGGAACAGTAGAGCCCAGTAGAGCCCGACAGAGCCCGACAGAGCCCGACAGAGCCCGACAGAGCCCGACAGGGCCCGACAGAACCCGACAGAGCCCGACAGGACCCAGTAGAGCCCGACAGAGCCCGACAGAGCCCGACAGAGCCCGACAGGGCCCAGTAGAGCCCGACAGAGCCCGACAGAGCCCGACAGAGCCCGAAAGAGCCCGACAGGGCCCGACAGGGTCCGACAGAGCCCGACAGGGCCCGACAGAGCCCGACAGAGCCCGACAGAGCCCGACAGGGCCCGACAGGGCCCGACAGGGCCCAGTAAAGCCCGACAGAGCCCGACAGAGCCCGACAGAGCCCGACAGGGCCCAGTAGAGCCCGACAGGGCCCGACAGAGCCCGACAGGGCCCGACAGAGCCCGACAGGTCCCGACAGGGCCCGACAGAGCCTGACAGGGCCCGACAGGGCCCGACAGAGCCGGACATTGCCCAGTAGAGTCCAGTAGAGCCCGACAGAGCCCGACAGAGCCCGACAGAGCCCGACAGAACCCGACAGAGCCCAACAGGGCCCGACAGGGCCCAGTAGAGCCCAGTAGAGCCCGACAGGGCCTAGTAGAGCCCGACAGAGCCCAGTAGAGCCCGACAGAGCCCGACAGAACCCGACAGAGCCCGACAGGGCCCGACAGGGCCCGACAGGGCCCGACAGGGAACAGTAGAGCCCAGTAGAGCCCGACAGAGCCCGACAGAGCCCGACACAGCCCGACAGAGCCCGACAGGGCCCGACAGGGCCCGACAGGGCCCGACAGAGCCCAGTAGAGCCCGACAGAGCCCGACAGAGCCCGACAGAGCCCGACAGGGCCCGACAGGGCCCGACAGGGCCCAGTAGAGCCCGACAGATCCTGACAGGGCCCGACAGGGACCGACACGGCCCAGTAGAGCCCGACAGAGCCCGACAGAGCCCGACAGGGCCCGACAGGGCCCGACAGGGCCCGACAGGGCCCAGTAGAGCCCGACAGAGCCCGACAGAGCCCGACAGAGCCCGACAGAGCCCGACAGGGCCCGACAGGGCCCGACAGGGCCCGACAGGGAACAGTAGAGCCCAGTAGAGCCCGACAGAGCCCGATAAAGCCCGACAGAGCCCGACAGAGCCCGACAGAGCCTGAAAGAGCCCGACAGGGCCCGACAGGGCCCAGTAGAGCCCGACAGAGCCCGACAGAGCCTGACAGAGCCCGACAGAGCCCGACAGAGCCCGACAGGGCCCGACAGAGCCCGACAGGGCCCGACAGAGCCCGACAGAGCCCGACAGGGCCCGACAGGGCCCGACAGGGCCCAGTAGAGCCCGACAGAGCCCGACAGGGCCCGACAGGGACCGACAGGGCCCAGTAGAGCCCGACAGAGCCCGACAGAGCCCGACAGAGCCCGACAGGGCCCGACAGGGCCCGACAGAGCCCGACAGAGCCCGACAGAGCCCGACAGGGCCCGACAGAGCCCAACAGAGCCCGACAGGGCCCGACAGGGCCCGACAGAGCCCAGTAGAGCCCGACAGAGCCCGACAGAGCCTGACAGAGCCCGACAGAGCCCGACAGGGCCCAGTAGAGCCCAGTAGAGCCCGACAGAGCCCGACAGAGCCCGACAGAGCCCGACAGAGCCCGACAGGGCCCGACAGAGCCTGACAGAGCCCGACAGGGCCCAGTAGAGCCCGACAGAGCCCGACAGAGCCCGAAAGAGCCCGACAGGGCCCGACAGGGCCCGACAGGGCCCAGTAGAGCCCGACAGAGCCCGACAGGGCCCGACAGACCCCGACAGAGCCCGACAGGGCCCGACAGGGCCCAGTAGAGCCCGACAGAGCCCGACAGAGCCCGACAGGGCCCGACAGGGCCCGACAGAGCCCGACAGGGCCCGACAGGGCCCGACAGAGCCCGACAGAGCCCGACAGGGCCCGACAGAGCCCGACAGAGCCCGACAGAGCCCAGTAGAGCCCGACAGAGCCCGACAGGGCCCGACAGAGCCCGACAGAGCCCGACAGAGCCCGACAGGGCCCAGTAGAGCCCGACAGAGCCCGACAGAGCCCGACAGAGCCCGACAGAGCCCGACAGGGCTCGACAGAGCCCGTCAGAGCCCGACAGGGCCCGACAGGGCCCGACAGGGCCCGACAGAGCCCAGTAGAGCCCGAAAGAGCCCGACAGAGCCCGACAGAGCCCGACAGGGCCCGACAGAGCCCGACATGGCCCGACAGGGCCCGACAGGGCCCGACAGAGCCCGACAGAGCCCGACAGGGCCCGACAGAGCCCAGTAGAGCCCGACAGAGCCCGACAGAGCCCGACAGAACCCGACAGAGCCCGACAGAGTCCAGTGGAGCCCGACAGAGCCCGACAGGGCCCGACAGGGCCCGACAGGGCCCAGTAGAGCCCGACAGAGCCCGACAGAGCCCGACAGAGCCGGACAGGGCCCGACAGGGCCCAGAAGAGCCCGACAGAGCCCGACAGAGCCCGACAGAAACCGACAGAGCCCGACAGAGCCCGACAGGGCCCGACAGAGCCCGACAGAGCCCGACAGGGCCCAGTAGAGACCGACAGAGCCCGACAGAGCCCGACAGAGCCCGACAGAGCCCGACAGAGCCCGACAGGGCCCGACAGAGCCCGACAGAGCCCGACAGGGCCCGACAGAGCCCGACAGGGCCCGACAGGGCCCAGTAGAGCCCGACAGAGCCCGACAGAGCCCGACAGGGCCCGACAGGGCCCGACAGGGCCCGACAGAGCCCGACAGGGCCGGACAGGGCCCGACAGAGCCCAGTAGAGCCCGACAGAGCCCGACAGAGCCCGACAGGGCCCGACAGAGCCCGACAGAGCCCGACAGGGCCCGACAGGGCCCAGTAGAGCCCGACAGAGCCCGACAGAGCCCGACAGAACCCGTCAGAGCCCGACAGAGCCCGACAGAGCCCGACAGAGCCCGACAGGGCCCAGTAGAGCCCGACAGAGCCCGACAGAGCCCGACAGAGCCCGACAGGGCCCGACAGGGCCCGACAGAGCCCGACAGAGCCCGACAGGGCCCAGTAGAGCCCGACAGAGCCCGACAGGGCCCGACAGAGCCCGACAGAGCCCGACAGAGCCCGACAGAGCCCGACAGAACCCGACAGGGCCCAGTAGAGCCCGACAGAGCCCGACAGAGCCCGACAGGGCCCGACAGAGCCCGACAGGGCCCGACAGGGCCCAGTAGAGCCCGACAGAGCCCGACAGAGCCCGACAGGGCCCGACAGAGCCCGACAGAGCCCGACAGAGCCCGACAGGGCCCGACAGGGCCCAGTAGAGCCCGACAGAGCCCGACAGGGCCCGACAGGGCCCGACAGAGACCGACAGAGCCCGACAGAGCCCGACAGGGCCCAGTAGAGCCCGACAGAGCCCGACAGAGCCCGACAGAGCCCGACAGAGCCCGACAGAGCCCGACAGGGCCCGACAGAGCCCGACAGAGCCCGACAGGGCCCGACAGGGCCTGACAGAGCCCGACAGGGCCCGACAGAGCCCGACAGAGCCCGACAGAGCCCGACAGGGCCCGACAGAGCCCGACAGGGCCCGACAGGGCCCGACAGAGCCCAGTAGAGCCCGACAGAGCCCGACAGAGCCCGACAGAACCCGACAGAACCCGACAGAGTCCAGTGGAGCCCGACAGAGCCCGACAGGGCCCGACAGGGCCCGACAGGGCCCAGTAGAGCCCGACAGAGCCCGACAGAGCCCGACAGAGCCCGACAGAGCCGGACAGGGCCCGACAGGGCCCAGAAGAGCCCGACAGAGCCCGACAGAGCCCGACAGAAACCGACAGAGCCCGACAGAGCCCGACAGAGCCCGACAGGGCCCGACAGAGCCCGACAGAGCCCGACAGGGCCCAGTAGACCCCGACAGAGCCCGACAGAGCCCGACAGAGCCCGACAGGGCCCGACAGAGCCCGACAGGGCCCGACAGGGCCCGACAGAGCCCGACAGAGCCCGACAGAGCCCGACAGGGCCCAGTAGAACCCGACAGAGCCCGACAGAGCCCGACAGGGCCCGACAGGGCCCGACAGGGCCCGACAGAGCCCGACAGGGCCCGACAGGGCCCAGTAGAGCCCGACAGAGCCCGACAGAGCCCGACAGGGCCCGACAGGGCCCGACAGAGCCCGACAGAGCCCGACAGGGCCCAACAGGGCCCGACAGAGCCCAGTAGGGCCCGACAGAGCCCGACAGAGCCCGACAGAGCCCGACAGAACCCGACAGAGGCCGACAGAGCCCAGTAGAGCCCGACAGAGCCCGACAGAGCCCGACAGAGCCCGACAGGGCCCGACAGGGCCCGACAGGGCCCGACAGGGCCCGACAGAGCCCGACAGAGCCCGACAGGGCCCGACAGGGCCCGACAGAGCCCAGTAGAGCCCGACAGAGCCCGACAGAGCCCGACAGAGCCCGACAGGGCCCGACAGGGCCCGACAGAGCCCGACAGGGCCCAGTAGAGCCCGACAGAGCCCGACAGAGCCCGACAGAGCCCGACAGAGCCCGACAGGGCCCGACAGGGTCCGACAGAGCCCGACAGGGCCCGACAGAGCCCGACAGAGCCCGACAGGGCCCGACAGGGCCCGACAGAGCCCGACAGGGCCCAGTAAAGCCCGACAGAGCCCGACAGAGCCCGACAGGGCCCAGTAGAGCCCGACAGGGCCCGACAGAGCCCGACAGGGCCCGACAGAGCCCGACAGGGCCCGACAGGGCCCGACAGAGCCCGACAGGGCCCGACAGAGCCCGACAGAGCCGGACAGGGCCCAGTAGAGTCCAGTAGAGCCCGACAGAGCCCGACAGAGCCCGACAGAGCCCGACAGAACCCGACAGAGCCCAACAGGGCCCGACAGGGCCCAGTAGAGCCCAGTAGAGCCCGACAGGGCCCAGTAGAGCCCGACAGAGCCCGACAGGGCCCGACAGGGCCCGACAGGGCCCGACAGGGAACAGTAGAGCCCAGTAGAGCCCGACAGAGCCCGATAAAGCCCGACAGAGCCCGACAGAGCCCGACAGAGCCTGAAAGAGCCCGACAGGGCCCGACAGGGCCCAGTAGAGCCCGACAGAGCCCGACAGAGCCTGACAGAGCCCGACAGAGCCCGACAGGGCCCGACAGAGCCCGACAGGGCCCGACAGAGCCCGACAGAGCCCGACAGGGCCCGACAGAGCCCGACAGAGCCCGACAGGGCCCGACAGGGCCCAGTAGAGCCCGACAGAGCCCGACAGAGACCAGTAGAGCCCAGTAGAGCCCGACAGAGCCCGACAGAGCCCGACAGAGCCCGACAGAACCCGACAGAGCCCGACAGAGCCCAGTAGAGCCCGACAGAGCCCGACAGAGCCCGACAGGGCCCGACAGAGCCCGACAGAGCCCGACAGAGCCCGACAGAGCCCAGTAGAGCCCGACAGAGCCCGACAGAGGCCGATAGAGCCCGACAGGGCCCAGTAGAGCCCAGTAGAGCCCGACAGAGCCCAGTAGAGCCCGACAGAGCCCGGCAGAGCCCGACAGAGCCCGACAGAGCCCGACAGAGCCCGACAGGGCCCGACAGGGAACAGTAGAGCCCAGTAGAGCCCGACAGAGCCCGACAGAGCCCGACAGAGCCCGACAGGGCCCGACAGAACCCGACAGAGCCCGACAGGACCCAGTAGAGCCCGACAGAGCCCGACAGAGCCCGACAGGGACCGACAGGGCCCGACAGGGCCCAGTAGAGCCCGACAGAGCCCGATAGGGCCCGACAGGGCCCGACAGGGCCCAGTAGAGCCCGACAGAGCCCGACAGAGCCCAACAGAGCCCGACAGGGCCCAGGAGAGCCCGACAGAGCCCGACAGAGCACGACAGAGCCCGACAGAGCCCGACAGGGCCCGACAGGGCCCGACAGGGTCCGACAGGGAACAGTAGAGCCCAGTAGAGCCCGACAGAGCCCGATAGAGCCCGACAGAGCCCGACAGAGCCCGACAGGGCCCGACAGGGCCCAGTAGAGCCCGACAGAGCCCGACAGGGCCCGACAGGGCCCGACAGGGCCCGACAGAGCCCGACAGGGCCCGACAGGGAACAGTAGAGCCCAGTAGAGCCCGACAGAGCCCGACAGAGCCCGACAGAGCCCGACAGGGCCCGACAGGGCCCGACAGGGCCCAGTAGAGCCCGACAGAGCCCGACAGGTCCCGACAGAGCCCGACAGAGCCCGACAGGGCCCGACAGAGCCCGACAGGGCCCGACAGAGCCCGACAGGGCCCGACAGGGCCCAGTAGAGTCCAGTAGAGCCCGACAGAGCCCGACAGAGCCCGACAGAGCCCGACAGAACCCGACAGAGCCCGACAGGGCCCGACAGGGCCCAGTAGAGCCCAGTAGAGCCCGACAGGGCCCAGTAGAGCCCGACAGAGCCCAGTAGAGCCCGACAGAGCCCGACAGAGCCCGACAGAGCCCGACAGGGCCCGACAGGGCCCGACAGGGCCCGACAGGGAACAGTAGAGCCCAGTAGAGCCCGACAGAGCCCGACACAGCCCGACACAGGCCGACAGAGCCCGACACAGGCCGACAGAGCCCAGTAGAGCCCAACAGAGCCCGACAGAGCCCGACAGGGCCCGACAGGGCCCGACAGGGCCCGACAGGGCCCAGTAGAGCCCGACAGAGCCCGACAGAGCCCGACAGAGCCCGACAGGGCCCGACAGGGCCCGACAGGGCCCAGTAGAGCCCGACAGAGCCCGACAGGGCCCGACAGGGCCCGACAGGGCCCAGTAGAGCCCGACAGAGCCCGACAGAGCCCGACAGAGCCCGACAGGGCCCGACAGGGCCCGACAGAGCCCGACAGGGCCCGACAGAGCCCAACAGAGCCCGACAGGGCCCGACAGGGCCCGACAGAGCCCAGTAGAGCCCGACAGAGCCCGACAGAGCCTGACAGAGCCCGACAGAGCCCGACAGAGCCCGACAGGGCCCGACAGAGCCCGACAGAGCCCGACAGGGCCCGACAGAGCCCGACAGGGCCCGACAGGGCCCGACAGGGCCCAGTAGAGCCCGACAGAGCCCGACAGAGCCCGACAGGGCCCGACAGGGCCCGACAGGGCCCGACAGAGCCCGACAGGGCCGGACAGGGCCCGACAGAGCCCAGTAGAGCCCGACAGAGCCCGACAGAGCCCGACAGAGCCCGACAGGGCCCGACAGAGCCCGACAGAGCCCGACAGGGCCCGACAGGGCCCAGTAGAGCCCGACAGAGCCCGACAGAGCCCGACAGAGCCCGACAGAACCCGTCAGAGCCCGACAGAGCCCGACAGAGCCCGACAGAGCCCGACAGGGCCCAGTAGAGCCCGACAGAGCCCGACAGAGCCCGACAGAGCCCGACAGGGCCCGACAGAGCCCGACAGAGCCCGACAGGGCCCGACAGGGCCCAGTAGAGCCCGACAGAGCCCGACAGGGCCCGACAGAGCCCGACAGAGCCCGACAGAGCCCGACAGAACCCGACAGGGCCCAGTAGAGCCCGACAGAGTCCGACAGAGCCCGACAGGGCCCGACAGAACCCGACAGAGCCCGACAGGGCCCAGTAGAGCCCGACAGAGCCCGACAGAGCCCGACAGGGCCCGACAGAGCCCGACAGAGCCCGACAGAGCCCGACAGGGCCCGACAGGGCCCAGTAGAGCCCGACAGAGCCCGACAGGGCCCGACAGAGCCCGACAGAGCCCGACAGAGCCCGACAGGGCCCAGTAGAGCCCGACAGAGCCTGAGAGAGCCCGACAGGGCCCGACAGAGCCCGACAGAGCCCGACAGGGCCCGACAGGGCCTGACAGAGCCCGACAGGGCCCGACAGAGCCCGACAGAGCCCGACAGAGCCCGACAGGGCCCGACAGAGCCCGACAGAGCCCGACAGGGCCCAGTAGAGCCCGTCAGAGCCCGACAGAGCCCGACAGAGCCCGACAGAGCCCAGTAGATCCCGACAGAGCCCGACAGAGCCCGACAGAGCCCGACAGGGCCCGACAGGGCCCGACAGGGCCCGACAGAGTCCGACAGAGCCCGACAGGGCCCAGTAGAGCCCGACAGAGCCCGACAGAGCCCGACAGGGCCCGACAGGGCCCGACAGAGCCCGACAGGGCCCGACAGAGCCCGACAGAGCCCGACAGAGCCCGACAGGGCCCGACAGGGCCCAGTAGAGCCCGACAGAGCCCGACAGAGCCCGACAGGGCCCGACAGGGCCCGACAGAGCCCGACAGAGCCCGACAGGGCCCAACAGGGCCCGACAGAGCCCAGTAGGGCCCGACAGAGCCCGACAGAGCCCGAAAGAGCCCGACAGAACCCGACAGAGGCCGACAGAGCCCAGTAGAGCCCGACAGAGCCCGACAGAACCCGACAGAGCCCGACAGGGCCCGACAGGGCCCGACAGGGCCCGACAGAGCCCGACAGAGCCCAGTAGAGCCCGACAGAGCCCGACAGAGCCCGACAGAGCCCGACAGGGCCCGACAGAGCCCGACAGAGCCCGACAGGGCCCAGTAGAGCCCGACAGAGCCCGACAGAGCCCGACAGAGCCCGAAAGAGCCCGACAGGGCCCGACAGGGTCCGACAGAGCCCGACAGGGCCCGACAGAGCCCGACAGAGCCCGACAGGGCCCAGTAAAGCCCGACAGAGCCCGACAGAGCCCGACAGAGCCGGACAGGGCCCAGTAGAGCCCAGTAGAGCCCGACAGGGCCCAGTAGAGTCCGACAGAGCCCAGTAGAGCCCGACAGAGCCCGACAGAGCCCGACAGAGCCCGACAGAGCCCAACAGGGCCCGACAGGGCCCGACAGGGCCCGACAGGGAACAGTAGAGCCCAGTAGAGCCCGACAGAGCCCGACAGAGCCCGACACAGCCCGACAGAGCCCGACAGAGCCCGACAGAGCCCGACAGGGCCCGACAGGGCCCGACAGAGCCCAGTAGAGCCCGACAGAGCCCGACAGAGCCCGACAGAGCCCGACAGGGCCCGACAGGGCCCGACAGAGCCCAGTAGAGCCCGACAGAGCCCGACAGAGCCCGACAGAGCCCGACAGAGCCCAGTAGAGCCCGACAGAGCCCGACAGAGCCCGACAGAGCCCGACAGGGCCCGACAGGGCCCGACAGGGCCCAGTAGAGCCCGACAGAGCCCGACAGAGCCCGACAGAGCCCGACAGGGCCCGACAGGGCCCGACAGGGCCCAGTAGAGCCCGACAGAGCCCGACAGAGCCCGACAGGGCCCGACAGGGCCCGACAGGGAACAGTAGAGCCCAGTAGAGCCCGACAGAGCCCGACAGAGCCCGAGAGAGCCCGACAGGGCCCAGTAGAGCCCGACAGAGCCCGACAGAGCCCGACAGAGCCCGACAGGGCCCGACAGGGCCCAGTAGAGCCCGACAGAGCCCGACAGAGACCAGTAGAGCCCAGTAGAGCCCGACAGAGCCCGACAGAGCCCGACAGAGCCCGACAGAACCCGACAGAGCCCGACAGAGCCCAGTAGAGCCCGACAGAGCCCGACAGAGCCCGACAGAGCCCGACAGGGCCCGACAGGGCCCGACAGAGCCCAGTAGAGCCCGACAGAGCCCGACAGAGCCCGACAGGGCCCGACAGAGCCCGACAGAGCCCGACAGATCCCGACAGAGCCCGACAGGGTCCGACAGGGCCCGACAGAGCCCGACAGGGCCCAGTAGAGCCCAGTAGAGCCCGACAGAGCACAGTAGAGCCCGACAGAGCCCGACAGGGCCCGACAGAGCCCGACAGAGCCCAGTAGAGCCCAGTAGAGCCCGACAGAGCCCGACAGGGCCCGACAGGCCCGACAGGGCCTGACAGAGCCCTACAGAGCCCGACAGAGCCCGACAGGGCCCGACAGGGCCCAGTTTAGCCAAGTAGAGCCCGACAGAGCCCGACAGAGCCCGACAGAGCCCAGTAGAGCCCGACAGAGCCCAGTAGAGCCCGACAGAGCCCGACAGAGCCCGACAGGGCCCGACAGGGCCCGACAGGGCCCGACAGGGAACAGTAGAGCCCAGTAGAGCCCGACAGGGCCCGACAGGGCCCGACAGAGCCCGACAGAGCCCGACAGGGCCCGACAGAGCCCAGTTTAGCCCAGTAGAGCCCGACAGAGCCCGACAGAGCGCGACAGAGCCCAGTAGAGCCCGACAGAGCCCGACAGAGCCCGACAGAGCCCGACAGGGCCCAGTAGAGCCCAGTAGATCCCGACAGAGCCCAGTAGAGCCCGACAGAGCCCGGCAGAGCCCGACAGAGCCCGACAGAGCCCGACAGGGCCCGACAGGGAACAGTAGAGCCCAGTAGAGCCCGACAGAGCCCGACAGAGCCCGACAGAGCCCGACAGAGCCCGACAGAGCCCGACAGGGCCCGACAGGGCCCGACAGGGCCCAGTAGAGCCCGACAGAGCCCGACAGAGCCCGACAGGGCCCAGTAGAGCCCGACAGAGCCCGACAGAGCCCGACAGAGCCCGAAAGAGCCCGACAGGGCCCGACAGGGTCCGACAGAGCCCGACAGGGCCCGACAGAGCCCGACAGAGCCCGACAGGGCCCGACAGGGCCCGACAGGGCCCGACAGGGCCCAGTAAAGCCCGACAGAGCCCGACAGAGCCCGACAGAGCCCGACAGGGCCCAGTAGAGCCCGACAGGGCCCGACAGAGCCCGACAGGGCCCGACAGAGCCCGACAGGTCCCGACAGGGCCCGACAGAGCCCGACAGGGCCCGACAGAGCCCGACAGATCCGGACAGGGCCCAGTAGAGTCCAGTAAAGCCCGACAGAGCCCGACAGAGCCCGACAGAGCCCGACAGAACCCGACAGAACCCGACAGGGCCCGACAGGGCCCAGTAGAGCCCAGTAGAGCCCGACAGGGCCCAGTAGAGCCCGACAGAGCCCAGTAGAGCCCGACAGAGCCCGACAGAACCCGACAGAGCCCGACAGGGCCCGACAGGGCCCGACAGGGCCCGACAGGGAACAGTAGAGCCCAGTAGAGCCCGACAGAGCCCGACAGAGCCCGACACAGCCTGACAGAGCCCGACAGGGCCCGACAGGGCCCGACAGGGCCCAGTAGAGCCCGACAGAGCCCGACAGAGCCCGACAGAGCCCGACAGGGCCCGACAGGGCCCGACAGGGCCCAGTAGAGCCCGACAGATCCCGACAGGGCCCGACAGGGACCGACAAGGCCCAGTAGAGCCCGACAGAGCCCGACAGAGCCCGACAGGGCCCGACAGGGCCCGACAGAGCCCGACAGGGCCCAGTAGAGCCCGACAGAGCCCGACAGAGCCCGACAGAGCCCGACAGAGCCCGACAGGGCCCGACAGGGCCCGACAGGGCCCGACAGGGAACAGTAGAGCCCAGTAGAGCCCGACAGAGCCCGATAAAGCCCGACAGAGCCCGACAGAGCCCGACAGAGCCTGAAAGAGCCCGACAGGGCCCGACAGGGCCCAGTAGAGCCCGACAGAGCCCGACAGAGCCTGACAGAGCCCGACAGAGCCCGACAGGGCCCGACAGAGCCCGACAGGGCCCGACAGAGCCCGACAGAGCCCGACAGGGCCCGACAGAGCCCGACAGGGCCCGACAGGTCTCAGTACAGCCCGACAGAGCCCGACAGCAGCCCGACAGAGCCCGACAGGGCCAGTAGAGCCCAGTAGAGCCCGACAGAGCCCGGTAGAGTCCGACAGAGCCCGACAGAGCCCGACAGGGTCCGACAGGCAACAGTAGAGCCCAGTAGAGCCCGACAGAGCCCGACAGAGCCCGACAGAGCCCGACAGGGCCCGACAGGGCCCGACAGGGCCCAGTAGAGCCCGACAGAGCCCGACAGAGCCCAGTAGAGCCCGACAGAGCCCGACAGAGCCCGACAGAGCCCGACAGAGCCCAGTAGAGCCCGACAGAGCCCGACAGAGCCCGACAGAGCCCGACAGGGCCCGACAGGGCCCGAAAGGGCCCAGTAGAGCCCGACAGAGCCCAACAGAGCCCGACAGAGCCCGACAGGGCCCGACAGGGCCCGACAGGGCCCAGTAGAGCCCGACAGAGCCCGACAGAGCCCGACAGGGCCCGACAGGGCCCGACAGGGAACAGTAGAGCCCAGTAGAGCCCGACAGAGCCCGACAGAGCCCGACAGAGCCCGACAGGGCCCAGTAGAGCCCGACAGAGCCCGACAGAGCCCGACAGAGCCCGACAGGGCCCGACAGGGCCCAGTAGAGCCCGACAGAGCCCGACAGAGACCAGTAGAGCCCAGTAGAGCCCGACAGAGCCCGACAGAGCCCGACAGGGCCCGACAGAGCCCGACAGAGCCCGACAGATCCCGACAGAGCCCGACAGGGTCCGACAGGGCCCGACAGAGCCCGACAGGGCCCAGTAGAGCCCAGTAGAGCCCGACAGAGCACAGTAGAGCCCGACAGAGCCCGACAGGGCCCGACAGAGCCCGACAGAGCCCAGTAGAGCCCAGTAGAGCCCGACAGAGCCCGACAGGGCCCGACAGGGCCGACAGGGCCTGACAGAGCCCTACAGAGCCCGACAGAGCCCGACAGGGCCCGACAGGGCCCGACAGGGCCCAGTTTAGCCAAGTAGAGCCCGACAGAGCCCGACAGAGCCCGACAGAGCCCGACAGAGCCCAGTAGAGCCCGACAGAGCCCGACAGAGCCCGACAGGGCCGGACAGGGCCCGACAGAACCCGACAGAGCCCGACAGAGCCCAGTAGAGCCCGACAGAGCCCGACAGAGCCCGACAGGGCCCGACAGAGCCCGACAGAGCCCGACAGATCCCGACAGAGCCCGACAGGGTCCGACAGGGCCCGACAGAGCCCGACAGGGCCCAGTAGAGCCCAGTAGAGCCCGACAGAGCACAGTAGAGCCCGACAGAGCCCGACAGGGCCCGACAGAGCCCGACAGAGCCCAGTAGAGCCCAGTAGAGCCCGACAGAGCCCGACAGGGCCCGACAGGGCCGACAGGGCCTGACAGAGCCCTACAGAGCCCGACAGAGCCCGACAGGGCCCGACAGGGCCCGACAGGGCCCAGTTTAGCCAAGTAGAGCCCGACAGAGCCCGACAGAGCCCGACAGAGCCCAGTAGAGCCCGACAGAGCCCAGTAGAGCCCGACAGAGCCCGACAGAGCCCGACAGGGCCCGACAGGGCCCGACAGGGCCCGACAGGGAACAGTAGAGCCCAGTAGAGCCCGACAGGGCCCGACAGGGCCCGACAGAGCCCGACAGAGCCCGACAGGGCCCGACAGAGCCCAGTTTAGCCCAGTAGAGCCCGACAGAGCCCGACAGAGCCCGACAGAGCCCAGTAGAGCCCGACAGAGCCCGACAGAGGCCGATAGAGCCCGACAGGGCCCAGTAGAGCCCGACAGAGCCCGACAGAGCCCAGTAGAGCCCGACAGAGCCCGGCAGAGCCCGACAGAGCCCGACAGAGCCCGACAGAGCCCGACAGAGCCCGACAGGGCCCGACAGGGAACAGTAGAGCCCAGTAGAGCCCGACAGAGCCTGACAGAGCCCGACAGAGCCCGACAGGGCCCGACAGAACCCGACAGAGCCCGACAGGACCCAGTAGAGCCCGACAGAGCCCGACAGAGCCCGACAGGGCCCGACAGGGCCCGACAGGGCCCAGTAGAGCCCGACAGAGCCCGATAGGGCCCGACAGGGCCCGACAGGGCCCAGTAGAGCCCGACAGAGCCCGACAGAGCCCAACAGAGCCCGACAGGGCCCAGGAGAGCCCGACAGAGCCCGACAGAGCACGACAGAGCCCGACAGAGCCCGACAGGGCCCGACAGGGCCCGACAGGGTCCGACAGGGAACAGTAGAGCCCAGTAGAGCCCGACAGAGCCCGATAGAGCCCGACAGAGCCCGACAGAGCCCGACAGGGCCCGACAGGGCCCAGTAGAGCCCGACAGAGCCCGACAGGGCCCGACAGGGCCCGACAGGGCCCGACAGAGCCCGACAGAGCCCGACAGGGCCCGACAGGGCCCGACAGGGCCCGACAGGGAACAGTAGAGCCCAGTAGAGCCCGACAGAGCCCGACAGAGCCCGACAGAGCCCGACAGGGCCCGACAGGGCCCGACAGGGCCCAGTAGAGCCCGACAGAGCCCGACAGGTCCCGACAGAGCCCGACAAAGCCCGACAGGGCCCGACAGAGCCCGACAGGGCCCGACAGAGCCCGACAGAGCCGGACAGGGCCCAGTAGAGTCCAGTAGAGCCCGACAGAGCCCGACAGAGCCCGACAGAGCCCGACAGAACCCGACAGAGCCCGACAGGGCCCGACAGGGCCCAGTAGAGCCGAGTAGAGCCCGACAGGGCCCAGTAGAGCCCGACAGAGCCCAGTAGAGCCCGACAGAGCCCGACAGAGCCCGACAGAGCCCGACAGGGCCCGACAGGGAACAGTAGAGCCCAGTAGAGCCCGACAGAGCCCGAAAGAGCCCGACACAGGCCGACAGAGCCCGACAGAGCCCGACAGAGCCCGACAGGGCCCGACAGGGCCCGACAGGGCCCGACAGAGCCCAGTAGAGCCCGACAGAGCCCGACAGAGCCCGACAGGGCCCGACAGGGCCCGACAGGGCCCAGTAGAGCCCGACAGAGCCCGACAGGGCCCGACAGGGACCGACAGGGCCCAGTAGAGCCCGACAGAGCCCGACAGAGCCCGACAGAGCCCGACAGGGCCCGACAGGGCCCGACAGAGCCCGACAGAGCCCGACAGAGCCCGACAGAGCCCGACAGGGCCCGACAGAACCCAACAGAGCCCGACAGGGCCCGACAGGGCCCGACAGAGCCCAGTAGAGCCCGACAGAGCCCGACAGAGCCCGACAGAGCCCGACAGAGCCCGACAGGGCCCGACAGAGCCTGACAGTGCCCGACAGGGCCCAGTAGAGCCCGACAGAGCCCGACAGAGCCCGACAGAGCCCGACAGAGCCCGACAGGCCCCGACAGAGCCCGACAGAGCCCGACAGAGCCCGACAGGGCCCGACAGAGCCCGACAGGGCCCGACAGACCCCGACAGAGCCCGACAGGGCCCGACAGGGCCCAGTAGAGCCCGACAGAGCCCGACAGAGCCCGACAGGGCCCGACAGGGCCCGACAGGGCCCGACAGAGCCCGACAGGGCCCGACAGGGCCCGACAGAGCCCGACAGAGCCCGACAGGGCCCGACAGGGCCCGACAGAGCCCAACAGAGCCCGACAGGGCCCGACAGAGCCCGACAGAGCCCGACAGAGCCCGACAGAGCCCGACAGAGCCCAGTAGAGCCCGACAGAGCCCGACAGGGCCCGACAGAGCCCGACAGAGCCCGACAGAGCCCGACAGGGCCCAGTAGAGCCCGACAGAGCCCGACAGAGCCCGACAGAGCCCGACAGAGCCCGACAGAGCCCGACAGGGCTCGATAGAGCCCGTCAGAGCCCGACAGGGCCCGACAGGTCCCGACAGGGCCCGACAGAGCCCAGTAGAGCCCGAAAGAGCCCGACAGAGCCCGACAGAGCCCGACAGGGCCCGACAGAGCCCGACATGGCCCGACAGGGCCCGACAGGGCCCGACAGGGCCCGACAGAGCCCAGTAGAGCCCGACAGAGCCCGACAGAGCCCGACAGAACCCGACAGAGCCCGACAGAGCCTGACAGAGCCCGACAGAGCCCGACAGAGCCCGACAGAGCCCGACAGGGCCCGACAGGGCCCGACAGGGCCCAGTAGAGCCCGACAGAGCCCGACAGAGCCCGACAGAGCCGGACAGGGCCCGACAGGGCCCAGAAGAGCCCGACAGAGCCCGACAGAGCCCGACAGGGCCCGACAGAGCCCGACAGGGCCCGACAGGGCCCGACAGGGCCCAGTAGAGCCCGACAGAGCCCGACAGAGCCCGACAGGGCCCGACAGGGCCCGACAGGGCCCGACAGAGCCCGACAGGGCCGGACAGGGCCCGACAGAGCCCAGTAGAGCCCGACAGAGCCCGACAGAGCCCGACAGAGCCCGACAGGGCCCGACAGAGCCCGACAGAGCCCGACAGGGCCCGACAGGGCCCAGTAGAGCCCGACAGAGCCCGACAGAGCCCGACAGAACCCGTCAGAGCCCGACAGAGCCCGACAGAGCCCGACAGAGCCCGACAGGGCCCAGTAGAGCCCGACAGAGCCCGACAGAGCCCGACAGAGCCCGACAGGGCCCGACAGAGCCCGACAGGGCCCGACAGAGCCCGACAGGGACCAGTAGAGCCCGACAGAGCCCGACAGGGCCCGACAGAGCCCGACAGAGCCCGACAGAGCCCGACAGAGCCCGACAGAGCCCGACAGGGCCCAGTAGAGCCCGACAGAGCCCGACAGAGTCCGACAGAGCCCGACAGGGCCCGACAGAACCCGACAGAGCCCGACAGGGCCCAGTAGAGCCCGACAGAGCCCGACAGAGCCCGACAGGGCCCGACAGAGCCCGACAGAGCCCGACAGAGCCCGACAGGGCCCGACAGGGCCCAGTAGAGCCCGACAGAGCCCGACAGGGCCCGACAGAGCCCGACAGAGCCCGACAGAGCCCGACAGAGCCCGACAGGGCCCAGTAGAGCCCGACAGAGCCCGACAGAGCCCGACAGAGCCCGAGAGAGCCCGACAGGGCCCGACAGAGCCCGACAGAGCCCGACAGGGCCCGACAGGGCCTGACAGAGCCCGACAGGGCCCGACAGAGCCCGACAGAGCCCGACAGAGCCCGACAGGGCCCGACAGAGCCCGACAGAGCCCGACAGGGCCCAGTAGAGCCCGTCAGAGCCCGACAGAGCCCGACAGAGCCCGACAGAGCCCAGTAGATCCCGACAGAGCCCGACAGAGCCCGACAGAGCCCGACAGGGCCCGACAGAGCCCGACAGGGCCCGACAGGGCCCGACAGAGCCCGACAGAGCCCGACAGAGCCCGACAGGGCCCAGTAGAGCCCGACAGAGCCCGACAGAGCCCGACAGGGCCCGACAGGGCCCGACAGAGCCCGACAGGGCCCGACAGAGCCCGACAGGGCCCGACAGAGCCCGACAGGGCCCGACAGGGCCCAGTAGAGCCCGACAGAGCCCGACAGAGCCCGACAGGGCCCGACAGGGCCCGACAGAGCCCGACAGAGCCCGACAGGGCCCAACAGGGCCCGACAGAGCCCAGTAGGGCCCGACAGAGCCCGACAGAGCCCGACAGAGCCCGACAGAACCCGACAGAGGCCGACAGAGCCCAGTAGAGCCCGACAGAGCCCGACAGAGCCCGACAGAGCCCGACAGGGCCCGACAGGGCCCGACAGGGCCCGACAGGGCCCGACAGAGCCCGACAGGGCCCGACAGGGCCCGACAGGGCCCGACAGAGCCCAGTAGAGCCCGACAGAGCCCGACAGAGCCCGACAGAGCCCGACAGGACCCGACAGAG